>NW_022437014.1:3291969-3325759 GCF_009761245.1 Sapajus apella
CTTAGGATTGTTTTGGCTATGCGGGCTCTTTTTTGGTTCCATATGAAGTTTAAGGTAGTTTTTTCCAGTTCTGTGAGGAAAGTCAATGGTAGCTTGATGGGGATAGCATTGAATCTATAAATTACTTTGGACAATATGGCCATTTTCACAATATTAATTCTTCCTAACCATGAGCATGGAATATTTTTCCATCTGTTTGTGCTCTCTCTCATTTCCTTGAGCAGTGGTTTGTAGCTCTTGAAGAAGTCCTTCATGTCCTTTGTCAGTTGTATTCCTAGGTATTTTACTCTCTTCGTAGCAATTGTGAATGGCAGCTCGCTCATGATTTGGCTCTCTGTTTGTCTGTTGTTGGTGTATAGAATGCTTATGATTTCTGCACATTGATTTTGTATCCTGAGAGTTTGCTGAGGTTGCTTATCATCTTAAGGAGATTTTGGGCTGAGACGATGGGGTCTTCTAAATATACAATCATGTCATCTGCAAATAGAGACAATTTGACTTCCTCTTTTCCTAATTGAATGCCCTTTATTTCTTTTTCTTGCCTGATTGCTCTGGCTAAAACTTCCAATACTATGCTGAATAGGAATGGTGAGAGAGGGCATCCTTGTCTAGTGCCAGTTTTCAAATGGAATGCTTCCAGTTTTTGCCCATTCAGTATGATATTGGCTGTTGGTTTGTCATAAATAGCTTTTATTATTTTGAGATACATTCTTTTGATACCTAGTTTATTGAAAGTTTTTAGCATAAAGGACTTTTGAATTTTGTTGAAGCTCTTCTCTGCATTTATTGAGATAACCATGTGGCTTTTGTCTTTGGTTCTGTTTATGTGATGGATTACGTTTATAGATTTGTGTATGTTGAACCAGCCTTGCATCCCTGGGATGAAGACTACTTGATTGTGATGGATAAGCTTTTTGATGTGCTGTTACATTCAGTTTGCCAGTATTTTATTGAAGATTTTTGCAACGATGTTTGTCATGGATATTAGACTGAAGTTTTCTTTTTTAGTCGTGTCTCTGCCAGGTTTTGGTATTAGTTGATGTTGGTCTCATATAATGAGTTAGGGAAGATTCCCTCTTTTTGTATTGTTTTGAATAGTTTCAGAAGGAATAGTACCAGCTCCTCTTTGTATGTCTGGTAGAATTTGGCTGTGAAGCCATCTGGACCTGGACTTTTTTTGGTTGGTAGGCTATTAATTGCTGCCTCAACTTCAGACCTTGTTATTGGTCTATTCAGGGATTCAACTTCTTCCTACTTTAGTCTTGGGAGGGTGTAAGTGTCCAGGAATTTATCCATTTCTTCTAGTTGTACTTGTTTATGTGCATAGAGGTGTTTGTAGTAATCTCTGATAGTAGTTTGTATTTCTGTGGACTCAATGGTGATATACCCTTTATTATTTTTTATTGCATCTATTTGATCCTTCTCTTTTCTTTTCTATTAGCCTGGCTAGTGGTTTGTCTATTTTGTTGATCTTTTCCAAAAACTAGCTCCTGTATTTACTGATTTTTTTGAAGAGTTTCTTGTGTCTCTATCTACCTTCGTTCTTTGAAGTTGGTGACTTTCAGATGGGGTCTCTGAGTGGTTACCCTTTCTGTTGATGTTGAAGCTATTTTTTCTGTTTTTTAGTTTTCCTTCTAACAGTCAGACCCCTCTGCTCTAGGACTGTTGGAGGTCCACTCCAGATCTTGCTTGCCTGGGAATCACCTGAGGGGACTGCAGAATAGCAAGGATTGCAGCCTGTTCTTTCCTCTGGTAGCTTTGTCCCAGAAGGTTACCCGCCAGATGTCAGCCAGAGCTGTCCTGTATAAGGCATCTTTTTGTATATATGGGGGTCAGGGAGCTGCTTGAGGAGGCAGTCTGTCCCTTACTGGAGCTCAAGTGCTGTGCTGGGAGCTTCACTGCTCCCTTTAGAGCTGCTGGGCAGGGATGTTTAAGTCTGCTACAGTGTAACTCACAACTGCCCCTTTTCCCAGGTGCTCTGTCCCCGGATGCCCTGCCCAGCAAAGAAGGAGTCTAGTCACAGTCTGCCTGCAGAGGTGCTGCTGAGCTGCTGTGGGCTTGGTCTGGCTGTTCTCTCAGTTTTGTTTACACAGGGAAGGTTAGAACTGCCTCAGCAATGGCGGATGCCCTTCCCCCCACTGAGCTCGACCATTCTGGGTGGAGCTCAAACTGATGTGCTGACTGTGAAACTCTCAGGCCAGAGGGCTTCAGTTGTCTGGTCTTCGTGGGGGTGGGACCTGCCAAGCCATATCACTTGGCTCCCTGCCTTCAGCTCCCCTTTGTTTGAGGAGTGGGAGGCTCTGTCTTGCAGGTGTTCCAAGCGCCAGTTAAAAGTCACACCAGATTTGTGCTGATATCCCACATGCTGGCTGGAACAGCCACTCAGGTCTGTGTTAGAGACCCATGTAATTTTTTGGGGGGATCTTCTGGTCTGTGGGCTGTACAGGCCAAGGGAGAAGTAGTATCTGAACTGGAGTGCTGGAGGGGAAAAGTCCCCAATGTCCTCTGTTGGACAGCAGGGAAGTCCTCCGGCCAGTTGCACTTCCTGGGTGAGGCAGTGCCCCGTCCTGCCTTGGTTTGCCCACCTTGGGCTACACCCATTGTCCAACCAGTCCTATTGAGATGAACCTGGTATCTCGGTTGGAAATGCGGAGATCACTCACCTTCTGTGTCTCTCTTGCTGGGAACTGCGCTCCAGAGCTGTTCCTGTTCAGCCATTTTGGTGGAAGCCCCCTCTGTTTTTATTTTTTGTGTATCTGTTGTATATTTTTTGATTTGTGGTTATAATGAGTCTTGCAAATGATATCTTATAACCATTATTTTAAACTTATGACTTGTTTATTTACTTTTTAGGAAGACAGAGTCTCACTGTGTTGCACAGGCTGGAGTGCAGTGGCATGATCTTGGCTCACTGTTTCAAGCAATTCTCGTGCCTCAGCCTCCCGAGTGGCTGGAATTAGAGGCGTGAGCCACCATGCCTAGCTAATTTTTGTATTTTTAGTAGAGATGGGGTTTTGCCCTGTTGCCCAGGCTGGTTTCAAACTCCTGGGCCCAAGTGATCCACCTGCTTTGGCCTTTCCAAGTGCTGGGATTACAGGCATGAGTTACTGTGCCCAGCCACTTATGATCGCATAAATAAACTAACAAACAAACAAAGAAAAAACTAATAAAAATGCTACATCTCTACATTTTAACTTCATCCCTCTACTTTTTAACTTCTGTTTTCATTTATATTCTATATTGTGTATGCCTTGAAATGTTGTCGTAGTTATTATTTTTGATAGGCTCATCTTTTAGTCTTTCTACTCAAGACATGAGTACTTTACACATCCCAATTACAGCGTTATATTCTGTGTTTTGGTGTACTTACTATTACCAGTGAGTTTTGTACCTTCCAGTGATTTCATGTTACTCATTGATGTCGTTTTTCTCAGACTGAAGAATTCCCTTTAGCAGTTCTTATAGGATATGTCTAGTGTTGATAAAATCCCTCAGCTTTTGCTTTTCTGGAAATGTCTTTATTTCTCCTTCATGTTTGAAGAATATTTTCAGCAGATATGCTACTCTAGGGTAAAAGTTTTTTCCTTCCACACTTCAAGTATGTCATACTTTTCTCTCCGGGACTGTAAAGTTTCCATTCAGAAGTCTGCTGCCAGACGTATTGGAGTTCCTTAGTATGTTATTTGTTTCTTTTCTCTTGCTGCTTTTAGGATCCCTTCTTTATCATTAAGCTTTGGGAGTTTGACTATTAAGTGTTGGAGGTAGTCTTCTTTGGGTTAAATCTGCTTGGTGCTCTATAACCTTCTTGTACTTGAACACTGATATCTTTCTCTAGGTTTGGGAAGTCCTCTGTTATTATTCTTTTGATTAAACCTTCTACCCCAATCTCTTTCTTTTGAGGCTCTTTTCTAGATCTTGTAGGCATGCTTCGTCCTTCTTTATTCTTTTGTCTCCTCTGACTGTACATTTTCCAATAGTCTGTCTTCAAGCTCACTAATTGTTTCTTCTGCTTGGTCAATTCTGCTATTAAAAAACTGTAATGCATTCATCAGTATGCCAATTGCATTTTTCAGCTCCAGAATTTCTGCTTGATTCTTTTAATTATTTTAATCTCATTGTTAAATTTATCTGGTAGGATACTGAATTCCTTCTTGGTGTTATTTTGAATTTTTTTGAGCTTTCTGAACATAGTTTTTTTGAATTCTCTGTCTGAAAGGTCATATATCTTGGTCTCTCTGGGACTGGTCACTAGCGTCTCACTTTGTTTGTTTGGTGAGGTTATATTTTCCTGAATGGTCTTGATGCTTGTAGATGTTTGTCAGTGTCTGGGCATTGAGGGGTTAGGTACTTATTTTAGTCTTCCCAATCTGGGCTTGTTTGTACTTTTCCTTCTTGGGAAGGCTTTCTAAGGGACTTGGGTGTTGTGACCTAAGTCTCTGGTCACTGCAGCTGTACCTGTGTTAGGGGGTACTCCCAAGCCCAGTAATGCCATGGTTCTTGTAGACTTGAACAAGATCTGGGAGAATTTCTGGGATTACCAGGCAGAGACTCTTGTTACCTTCCCTTACTTTCCTCCAAACAAACAGAGTCTCTCTCTCTCTTTACGCTGAGCTGTGAGACCAAGGCTGTGAGACCCAATGTTGTTCTGGCTTCAGTGAGCACTGCCGGGCTACTGCTTATGTTCATTCGAGGCCCAGGGGCTCTATAATCAGCAGGTGGTGAATCCAGCCAGGCTTGTGTTTTTCCCTTCAGGGAGGTAAGTTCATCTGGCCTTGGACAGGTCCAGATATACTGTCTGGGAGCCAGGAACCCTGAGATTTTACCTGGTGCTGTATTCTGTTGTGGCTGAGCTGGCATCCAAGCCACAAGATAAAGTTCTTCTCACTCTTCCTTCCTCTTTCCTCAAGCAAATGAGTCTTTCCCATGGCCACCATTGTTCCAGGCTCACAGTGAGTCCTGCCTGGCTACTGCCAAAGTTCACTGAAGTCCCAATTCTCTTCAGTCAGCTTGTGTGAATGCTGCCAGGCCTCAGTTTCCCCTTCAGGGTAGTGGTCTCCTCCTCAGGCCTGGGGTGGGTCTAGAAATGCCTTCCAGTAGCCAAGGCCTTGAATCGAGGATCCCAGCAGCTGGCTTGGTGTTCTACCCCACTGTGGCCGAGCTGGTACCCAAGCTGCAAGACTAAGTCCCCTTTACGCTTCCTTTTTTTTTTTTTTTTTTTTTCAAGTAGAAGGAGTATCTCCATAGCCACCACAGCTGGGAATGTGCTGGGTCACACCTGAAGCTAGCATGGCTCTGAGTTTCACCCAAGGCCCACAGCAAGTTCTGCCTGGCTACCACTGCTGATTATTTGGGGCTAGAGGGCTCTTTAGTCAGCAAGTGGTGAATCTTGCCAGGATTGGATCCTTCCCTTTGAGGCAGAGGGTTCCCTTCTGGCCCAGGTGTGTCTAGAAATGTCATCTGAAAACTAGGGCCTGGAGTAGGGACCTCAGGGCTCCGCCTGTTACCCTATCCTGCTGTTGCTGAGCTGGTATCCAAATTGCAAGACAATATCCTCTTTACTATTCCCTCTTCTCTGCTCAAATGGAAGCAAGGAGTCTCTCCTGGAGCTGGGAGCTGCATTGCCTGGGGTTGGGAGAGGGGTGATGCAACACTCCCTAAGCCCCCAGGCTGTGTCTTACTAGGTTGTGTGCACCCCAAGTCCACTGGCTCTGGGCCTATCACAGCACCAGAACCTGCCCAGGAATTACAGTCCTTGTATCCTAAACTAGCAGTCCCTAGTCTTTTTGGCACCAGGGACTGGTTTCATGGAAGACATTTTTTCCATGGACCAGAGGTAGGAGAATGTTTTGGGATAAAACTGTTCCACCTCAGATCATCAGGCATTAGTTAGATTTTAAAGCGTGCACCTAGGTCCTTTGCATGTACATTTCACAACAGGGTACACGTTGCTATGAGAATCTAATGCTGCCGCTGATCTGACATGAGATGGCGCTCAGGCGGTAACGCTTACTCAGACACCACTCATCTCCTCCTGTGCAGCCGGGTTCCTAACAGGCCATGGGCTGGTACTGGTCCATGGCCCAGGGATTAAGGACCCTGGTCTAGACTGCCTTTCCAGTTTATTTAGGACCCTGGAGCACTTTAGCCTGCGGTGGCAGGGCTTGCCGGAACTCAGGTTCCAACCACTGGGATGAATGGTTCCCCTTTGGCTAGGGCTGGTCTGAATGCTCCCTCCGTGGGTGCTGGCTGACTTCTGCCCTGTGTTGCTTTCTGCTGTGACCAGACGGCACTGAGTTTGAATGCAAAGTCCCATGTTCGCTGTGCTCTCCCTCCCCTGAACACAGATTCTCTCTCTGCACCATGTGGCCACTACCAGGGGATGGGGCAAGGGTGATGTAGGCAATTCAAGATTGTCTTCTGTACCCAATTCAGTGCCTCTTTCAGGAATATGAAGTTAAAACCAGATACTATGATTGCTCACCTGATTTTTGGTTCTTATGAAAGTGCTTTTGTGTGTGTGTGTATAGTTGTTCAATTTCATGTTTTTGCCGGGGAGGGGGATGCTCATTGGAGGCATCTATTCAGCTGTCTTGCCCTGCCTCCCTCTCGGGTTTACAATTTTCAATAGAATGGGTGCAGTGAGGTGTTATAAGAAGGTATTATTTATGTAGAGACTTGAATAAGGTGAGAAAGGGAGTCATACAGATATTTGGGGAAGAGTATTTCAGACATGAGAACAGCATATGTGGCTGGGCGTGGTGGCTCATGCCTGTAATCCCAGCACTTTGGGATGCTGAAGCGGGCAGATCATGAGGTCAGGAGTTCGAGACCAGCCTGATCAACATGGTGAAACCCCGTCTCTACTGAAAAAATACAAAAATGAGCTGGGAGTGAGGATGCATGTTTGTAATCCCAGCTACTCAGGAGGCTGAGGCAGGAAAATCACTTGAACCCGGGAGGGAGAGGTTGCAGTGAGCTGAGATTGTGCCACTGCACTCCAGCCTGGGCCACAAAGCGAGACTCTGTCTCAAAAACAAAAACAAAAACAAAAACGAAAAACACAAAAAAACAAAAAAAGCATATGCAAAGGTCCCAAGACAGGAACATGTTTGGTATTTTGCATTGAGACTGGAACAGAGTGAGTAGAAGCTGAGGTCGGAGAGGTAGCAGGGGCCAGATTATGACAATTTACTGCTTTGGGCAATGACTACTGAATGTACAGGACTAGATAGCTCTTCGTATTTGGGGACAGTACTCCATAATGTAAGTTTTGGTAGGAGATAGAATGCCCTCTGCCCCAACCTTTCAAGTTAAAAGGACTCTCTCTTCACTTCCTGGTTGATAACAGAGCAAATAGAATCGGTTATTCCTATCCAGGACTTGGAGCCATCAAGGAGAAAAAGAATCACCCGCCCCAGGCACAGGAATGGTGGTGCTGACAGCCCTGCAGAAACAGTATCTATTGCACAGTGTGTACAGCACCAGCAGCTGGGCCCTGTCCAGAGTGTCCTTGTGATATCACTGTGGCTTTGCCTTCCTGCCCAGCCGTCCTTTGATTCTGCCCATGTTCCGAGTTTAGTTATTTAACCTTCCTGCCTTCTGTAGGCTACTTGATAAACCAACAACAACAACAACAACAACAAAGCTTTCTGCTTAAGTTAGCTAGAATTGCTTCATATGCCTTGGAGCCGAAAATATTGACTGATACACACAGAACTCAGAATTATAACTCAAGACATTCTTTACAAGCTAATGTACGAATCAATGAGAAGATGGACATACAAGGGGAAAACAAACTAATGCTAGATTCGTTACTACCACCTAGAACAGGGATTTATATTAAATTACCAACTAACATAAAACAAGTCTATATAGTGTGGTAGCTCATGTTTCCAGAGAGGGCTGCAACACCATCTCCCATCTTGCACAACCTGTTACACTGTGACCCTGCCACTCCCCCAACAGGATGCGAATGTGTTTCCTCTCCCCAGGAATCTGGGCTGGCCCTGGGACCTGTTTTGACAAATAAAGTGTAGCAGAAGTGATGTTGTGTAATTTCCAAGGCTGCTCTCCATCTTGGAAACCAGCTGCCATGTGAAAAGTTCCATTCTGCGGGAGACAGACAACTGGAGAGAAGACCGAAGACAGCTGGAACACTCCAGTCCTGGCCAAACTCATAGCTGAATGTAGCCCAGTGAGTCAGCCCACGCAATGTTACATGAAGCAGAAGGACCAACCAGCTCAGCCCAGTCCAAATTTCTAATCCACAGAATCTTAAGCTCATAAATCATTGTTGTTTTAAGCTACTAAATTTTGGGGGTTTTTGTTACTCAGCAATAGATAACTGAAACATACAGATATTGTCACAATAAAAAAAATTTAAGCACTTAAGTGCTTATAGTTTGTCATGAGGTTACAAAAATGTGTGTGTGTGTGTGTGTGTGTGTGCATGTGTGTGTGTGTGTGGCCTTTACTCTGTGGTAGATAGAACTCTCCCAAGCACAAAAGTAAGAAATGTAGACTATGGGAGAAAATAACAGAATTGAGATACAAATAGTTATTATTGTATTTAGATTAAATATAGGACAAAGACAAGTTGTGTGTGTGTGTCTCTACGCTGGGGAAATGTCAAGGAGATTTCTGGAAAAACTGAAGGGGAAGAAAGGAGAAAAGGGAAAGCAATCAACAGAAAGGTTCACTTTTCTCTCAGGACCATATGCCAAGCTCAGGGCTTTGAACCTGAGAAGCCCTAGAATTAAGTTTATTAGACCAACCCATATTCAACTTTGATCATATAAAACGTCATTCATCTACCACTACATCCTTCAGTAGATATTGGCAGAAACATGATTTTGCCAGTTTTGCTCACTAATCCACCCCCAAGTGACCGAAACTGGGCCTACCTCATAGGTAGTCACTGAAAACTTATGGCGGAAAATAAGCACATGGGGAAACAGCAATACACTTAAAATTTTCTACCTGATAAATGTCAGAAGTGCAGTAGATTCATCCAACTCAAGGTTTCCAAACTGATGACTGCTTAGAAGAGGTGTAGTGAGTTGATGGGAGAGCTTTCCAGAAAGCTGAAAAATAGATATATACCATTACCAGAAACTCAAAAAGGGTAAGGAATGCTAACACTCCAAATAAAGCCAACATTGGTAAAAACTATGCATAAAAGTTGTTTTAAACCCATGTCTCTTAGCAACAGTTCCCTCTAACTTAGACCTCTAATCTTTCTTACCTGCAACTTTTTCTTTTTTCTTATTTCCTTTACTCAGAAAATAATCTTCATGTTGGTAAGTATAAAATATACATGTAAAGAGTTCAGGCAAATAGAGCACCTTAGGTGTCTTGGCTTTAAATGAGTTTATGCCTCTGGGCCCTACAAGAAAGCTTTGGTCGAGGGTAGTAGCATGGCCTCACTGAGTGTCTGCAGTTGAATCTGCCTCAGTGGGTCTGGGAGGTCCAGCCTTTCTGATTGGGGATAAGTCTGTGTCTTACAGATTTGCTCTTGAGCCCAGCTATTATCTGGGCTAAATAGCTTCATAATGAGTCCTATTAGCCCTCTTTGAGGAAATGCTCTTTTACAAGCCGGTGGTAAGTCTTGGTAATATTCAATTGGCCCTTTCCAACCCATCACTCTGTCCTTTAGCAGAGGTAGCATACGCCATGTCTGAGGGTTCTCCTCACTGGACAGCCTTGACAAGCAGGCTCTGCCAAACAGGCTGCATAGGAGGGGTGGCTGGATGGAATTTCTCCTTTGGTCAAATGGGATGCCAGCCTTCACAGCAGTGTATGCACAAGATAAACATCCAGAATCCCGCACTTGTCTGTTCTGTACTGGAGAACAGTCAGAAAATCAACAAGTCACCTCTCAGCCTCTGGAATCAGGCAAGTTTTGAAACGGATATATTATACCTTCCTCAAAAGGCCAATGGGACACTGGTTGTGGATGGACATGCTGAGCCTTTCTGCTTTTCATAAACCTCTGCTGCTTTAGCAGCTCCAGCACAATTTAAAATATTACTGATCATCAGAAGTACTAAAATGAGTGAACTTTTTACCAAGAACTCTGGAATGCCATTTTGTTTAAACGACTTTGGCAGAAGCTACAAAGTTTACACATACGCTGCCTGCTCCATTGAAATGAACTCGTACTCTGCCCTATCTTCCAACATTCTTATGGATAAATGCCCAGAAATGAACTCATAAAGTTGAATAATTTTTCAGGCTATTGATCCATTGTCTAACCTTAATTTATCCTTTAGCAAGTGTCACTTATTGGTTGGCCCCCAGATGAAAAGAAACGTTTTTTGAAATGTACAAAGTCAAAAGTTAAAAGATTTATACATCAAATCATATGGCATCATATCAAAATTAAATGTGTCATTTAAGCATTCTTTTCAAAAAGAGATGAGAAGGAACTCAAATGTCTATCAATAAAGGTTTTGTTAAATAAATTAGGACATATCCAGATGATGGAATACTATGCAGCTCTTCAAAAGAATTAGGAAGCAACAGGTGAGGAAATGAACAGATAAGGAAAGGTTTCTAAAATATATTTTAAAAAATCAATTTAAAAAGCAAATCTTGGCAAAGTATGTCATACTTGGGTAAAGAAGGGAGAAATGTAAGAATGGGCTGGGTGTGGTGGCTCATGCCTATAATCCCAACGCTTTGAGTGGTTAGTGGATCACTTGAGCCCAGGAGCTCGAGACCGACCTGGGCAACACGGTGAAACCCTGTCTCTACAAAAAATAAAAAACTTAGTCAGGCGTGGTGGTGGGCACCTGTGGTCCCAGCTACTTGGGAGGCTGAGCTAGGAGGATTACTTGAGCCTGGGAGGTGAAGGTTGCAGTAAGCCATGATTGAACCACTGCACTCCAGCCTGGGCAACAGAGCAAGACCCTGTATAAAAAAAAAAAAAAAAAAAAAAAAAAACCCAAAACAAAAAAAGACATGTAAGAATGTATATTTATAATTTGCTTCTATGTATATTAAACAACTCTGGAACTAAGTATATGCAAGAAATTAAGAAGAGTGGTTACCTACAGAGTGAAGAAACTGGGAAAATGGGAGCCATGGGTTAGGGTGGGCTTCACTGTATAAATTTTTATGTATTTTGGTTTTGACTCCTGATAACATATTACCTATTAAAAAAACTAAATTAGACCAGGTGCAGTGGCTCATATCTATAATCCCAGCATCTTGGGAGGCTGAGGTAGGCGGATCATCTGAGGTCAGGAGTTCAACACCAGCCTAGCCAACATGGCAAAACCCTGTCTTTACTAAAAATATAAAAATTAGCTGGGCATGGTGGTGGGCATCTGCCAGCTACTTAGGAGGCTGAGGCAGGAGAATTGCTTGAACCTGGGAAGTGGAGGCTGCAGTGAGTCGAGACCACACCCTGCCCTCCAGCCTGGGCGACAGAGTGAGACTCTGTCTCAAAAACAAAAACAAAAAAAACAAAAAAACAAAAACAAAAACTAAATAAGAAAAAAATACATGTGTATGAGACAAACTTCAGTCATTTGGTTTCTAGTCACTGGCATCTGTGGTGAGAGGATCACGTTAAAGGCAGGGATGATGGTTTATTTCTTCATTCCATGGGGAAGTAAGAGGCTCAGAGCCTCCAGAAAAGAAGCAGGACTCTTCCCCCAAGTCTCCAGCTCACATAGAGAAGTGAATGGGAAAAAAAGGACACACCCTTCTCCTTATCTCTGCTTTATCCATGTCCTCCCCAGGAATTTCAGTGTTCTTGAAAGTTTTTAATAAAAGCCCAAAACTGCTGGAGATGCATGCATTTGGCAAACATTTGTCCAGTACCTAGTATGAAGATTCGAACATCAAGAGTAGTCGATCTCAGCCCTTAAGAGCGACAGAGTCCAGGAGTTGGGGCTGGCAGGCAGTGGCATGGCACGGGTGGGCCCCTCCCGGGGGAGCAGGGGAGCAGCTACTGCAACCTTTGAATGTGAATAGGTGTATGGGTCGGGAGGGGTGTATCAGAGGTGTAGGCAATGGGGAAAGAGTTTTTCAGCAGGACAGGTGAGCTGAGTTTTTAAGACTACCAGCAGTAAAGTGAAAAGGAAGATGGCAGGGGATTCCAGGGAGAGATGGTCACAGAGTCACGATCCTCCTGGGAGGGCAGAGAAATTGCAATGGGAGAACAGGAGAGGGAGACCAGATTATGAAGGACACCGAATGTCAGGCTAAGGAATTTGGATTCTGATCTAGACACTAAGGGGACTTATATATTAGGTTTGGATTGTGACGATTGGTGAACCTGGAGATGCTGAAAATTCAAGGCACCACTGGAAGAGGGATATGTAATAATTTGCCTGTGAATTATTGCTTATGATTGATTGCTCTATAATGTACAAGAGCCTTACTAGGTTCTGGAAATATAATATGTGCAATATTTGGTATTATTATTTTTGAGAATGAAGACAGCAAACAGTTGTCTTGATCAGAGTGCTAACAAAAAACAGATGCACACTCAAAGGACGACAATTCTTGGAAGGTTTATTTACAGAGGGACACAACAAAGTTGGGCATAGGGCAAAGTCCCTGCAAGGGATACTGTAGTAACCTGCGTTTGTAGCATCCTGGCTGATAACACAGCCCTAGGTCCAAATGGAAAAGGGCAGGGAACTCATCCCCGAATCAAGGAGTGAGAGAGCTGTGTAAAACAGGCCAGTGCAGAGGAGCAGTGACGTAGCCAGCCCGAGGGATCTCGCAGGAAGAAAACCAGGGCAAGAAATATTCTGACCTCCCTCCCCTCCCTCCTTCTCATCTTCCAACAGTCAGAGAGCTCAGAGGCCCAGACATGTGGGTCAGTTTTCAGGATACAGAAGGAGGGAGCATGGGTCTAGATGGGCAAATGAAAGGTATCTGACACACATAAGTACATTTCCCTTATCCTTTCTTGTGCCCACCCCTGCAAAGAAAAATGAAAGAGAAAAATTTGCTAGGCAAGTATGTAAGTTAGAAAAAGTCAGCCACTGTAACACACTGACCTTAAAATGTTTGACGTTCAAATACCGTAGACTTTATTTCTTGTTCATGTAGCAGTACTGGGTACACCTCAATGGCCAGCAGAGTGCTTCCTTCATGTAGTTATTTGGGCACCTGGGCTGACGGAGGCTCTGCTGTTTATAACTGGTGGCTTTCAAGCTTTCAGGGTTGCCCCAGGGGTCATCTTCATTCCAGCCAGCTGCAAAGAGCAAAGAGGATCAAGCATGGGAAGTCGTAATGAGCCAGACCTGGGAGATGTGGTACTCATCACTCCAGCTCATCCCATTGGCTGGACTCAGCCACATGGCCACTCCTCCCTGTGAGAGGGGCTGGGGCATGTGGCCTAGACTCGAGCTCAGGAAGAAGAGAATGTGGTAAGGAAGCAGCTAGCATCTCTGCCACCTCTTACACACACCTGAAGGACATATGTAAGTAATGTCCTTCAGCAAGATTGGTTTGTACTAAGTAATAGACTCAACTGTTGAAAGACCCACACTACTGTGACTGGTTTTATGAACTTAGGTCCAGCTCTTAACAGTGAAAATTGCCAAGTGCAGTGTAGGGCATGGACCAAATCACTAAATAGCTGAATTGGATGAGAATGTAAAATTTTAATTTCAAAATGTATAGATTCTTTATTTTACTTTCCTTACAGTGAAACCTCTTTCTGCTTCCAATTTATTCCTCTTATTTGATGGTTGTCATCTTCCCATAATGTATGGGAATGAGCCCAGTCAGGTCCTTGAAAGTTGTTAACACATCAGAAATAGACACTACTGGCTGGGCATAGTGGCTCACACCTGTAATCCCAGCACCTTGGGAGGCCAAGGCGGGCAGATCACTTGAGGTTGGGAGTTCGAGACCAGCCTGGCCAACATGGTGAAGCCGCATCTCTACTAAAAATACAAAAATCAGCTGGGCATGGTGGCACATGCCTGTAATCCCAGTGACTCAGGAGGCTGAGGCAGGAGAATCACTTGAACCAGGGAGGTGGAGGTTGCACTGAGCCAAGATCATGCCACAGCACTCCAGCCTACCAATAATCAAAGAAGTTGACAGTGTAAGAGGAAGAGAAGTCATCTGTTTAGATGACCTGGAAGTATGGTTATGGAATTGTGATAGAGTCCATCATGAATCCATTAACAATATGAATCATCTCTATGACTTTTACCACATAAGCCGTCCTCTTGAAGCTCCCGAACACAGCAATTCACCCTTTTTACGTGGGTTGCTGTGTGCTATATTGCACCTATCAGGGTGAATCGTACATATATACTCAGTTACAGGTCTGCCCCATCTTGAGAGCAGGTTCCCACTTTACGGCTTTTATAAATCCTTAGCCTCTAACGTATTACAAAGCACATGCAGGCAATATGTTTGAAAGAAAGAAAGAATAAGCATTAATTAGTACAGTTTTATTTTGGGTCTCCAGAAATACTGATAGATGTAGTTATATTCATTATCTTTAAACTTCACTTCACATGTGAGCCCATCTCAGCTTTCCATTTGGTAAAAAAACAATAAGCAACCCAAAATGGCCTATGTCCTGGGATCCTCCCATTTTTTTTTTTTTAAAGCAGACTAGTTGTAACAATCATTACAGCCTGCCTTCATTTTTATTCAAGCACGTTACAGAAGGTACAAACATACCCTAACAATTCAAACAAAGTTATAACAAAGAAATGAAGCAAGTGAAGAAAGAACATATTTGGTTTGCAAACAGGTTTCAGGCAGTAGTGACATAACAAAGCATTTTATAGGTGTTTGCCAAACTGTTAATAGTAATATCATCATTCTTTATATAAACAAATTAATAGTTTGGTTTTGATTAAGCAATTGGTGATTAAAAGATACTTTTATGTAACTCTGTGGCAAGTACATCACAGCTTATGGAAGCAATAGGAAGGCTGGGCGTGGTGGCTCATGCCTGTAACCCGAGCACTTTGGGAAGCCAAGGTGGGCGGATCACTAGAGGTCAGGAGTTCAAGACCAGCCTGGCCAACATGGTGAAAACCTATCTTTAAAAAAATAAATAAATAAAGAAGCAGCAATAGGAATGCCATGCTATTTTTTTTCTTTAACTGTGTGTTTGTGTGTGTTTAAGAAAAGAAAGGCACAAGATTAAAAAAACGTAAACAGTGCGAGGGTATATATTTTAAAATGTTTCTCCTTTACTTTTGTTCCTCTGATCTAGTCCCTATCACCAGAGGTATCAAATGATGCTCCTTCTTGTACACTCTGAATTTAGAGATAATTCTAAGCATTTATAATATAGGCAGGGTTTTATTTTTTAATTTTATTTTTTAAGACATGGCCAAATGCACTAGACAGTTGTGTAGCAGAGGCTGGAGTGCAGTGGCACTATCATGGCTCACTGCAGCCTTCACCTCCCAGGGTCAAGCGAACCTTCTCCCTCAGCCTCCTGAGTAGCTGGGGCCACAGGTGCACAGCACCGTGCTGAGCTAATTTTTAATTTTTTTTGGAGACAGCGTTTTGCTGTGTCACCCACGCTGGAGTGCAGTGGCACAATCTTGGTTTGCTGCAACCTCTGCCTCCCAGTTCAACCAGTTCTCCTGCCTCAGCTTCCCAAGTAGCTGGGATTACAGGCATGAGATAATTTTTTGTATTTTTAGTGGAGATGGGGTTTCATCCCATCTTGGCCTCATGTTGGCCAGGCTGGTCTCGAACTCAAGCAGTCCTCAAGCAATCCTCCTGCCTGGGTCTCCCAAAATGTTGGGATCACAGGCATAAACCACTGTGCCTGGCCTGCAGGTTATTTTTATTTTTATTTATTTATTTATTTTGCAGGTTATTTTTAAAAAGTTACACATGCAGTTAGCAATATGAAAAATGGTCTGAATCATCAATTGTTAGGTAAGTTATGGAAGTGATCCTTCTTGATCACTTATAATCAGAGGCCCAAGGGATGGGAGTCTCTGATACGAATGTATCCTACGTTAGTTTGCTAAGGCTGCCTTAACAAATCACCATGAAATGGGTGATTTAAAACCACCGAAATGCATTCTTTCATGGCTCTGGAGGCCAGAAGTGTGAAATGAAGGTGTTGGCAGGGCCCTGCTCTCTCTGAAGCCTGACAGGAGGATTCTTCCTTGCCTCTTTCAGCTTCTGGTGGCTTTGGGTGTTCATTGGTTGGTGGCAGCAAAACTCCAATTACTGCCTCCACCTTCACACAAACTTCTCTTTATGTGTATCTGCGTTTCAAATCTCCATCTCCTCTTATAAGGGTACGAGTCATTGGATTTGGGGCTCACTCAAAATCCATCATTTCATCTGTGTGCAAATGGAATCCCGTCTTTGTCACTTCCAGAAAGCCTGTTAAAACTACCCCTTCCCAGCTACCCTGCCATGAGGAAATGCCTTGTTCCAAGCCCCAGCCACTCTGCCATCCTCCTTAGGGTTCACTTAAATCAATCCTCTGTGCTGGGCCTGAAGCACAAAAGCTTCTTTACTTTTCATTGCAGGAAGAAGAGTACTAAGGACCACTCAGACTTTTCGATGCAAACAACATACAACAAATTTAGCACATACAACACAAAGAGTAATTAAACTGGGAGTGGAGGGGACTCTGTTGTAACATTTCCTTCTGCCCTCCACAGAAAGAATATACAGAGAAGTCTCTACTCCACCCAGCCTTCATTTACTTACTTGGGATGCCACTTTGATTTCAGTTTTTATCCCTAAGGCATCCTAAGGGCCTTTGGAATCACTGTGAAATTTGGAAAGAAACATTGGGTGCTACACCTGGTATTTATCTGTTCATTTTTAAGTAACAGGCAGGCACTATAGTAAGATGTTGGGTGGGGAGGAGCCCATTTCCACCCCTGAGAACTCCACACACTCCAGTGGTGGATGACAGACATGCAAACAGACAAACAGGACAGGAGGAGGGGAGTCTAAGGAGGGGTATCCGAAAGCAATATTGTGGGCTGCCCCTGCTTCTGGGGTATGACAATTACTGCAAGGGTGCGCTTTTCCCGGGCAATGCTGTTGCTCTCTGTTTTGAAGCTAATCACACCTTTTGATAAAGTCCTGGATGAAAAGAATTCTTAAAGGTAATTAGAGCTACTAGTTTTGAACATCCTTAAAAATAAATGATTGTAATTAATCCAATATAGAAGTTACAACAAAAAAAGCTAAATTAAGAAAAACACAGAAACTGACTCAGATTGGTTTCTGAAACAAGGAAATGTATCAATTCATATAAGAAGTCCAAAGATTGACAGGCTCAACAATAGCATCCATCAACCCCAGTTTTCCTGCCTCTCTTTGCTGTTGTCCATAGGATTCATCTGAAGGCTGGTTCCCTTTGTCTTTCTATCATGACCCATAAAAATTTTGGCTGCATAAGTCCTTATCTGTATCCACTAGGTGAGAGAGCAAGTAAACATCCTGGTGGACCAATTTAGTTCACATGCCGGCCCCTGGATCCTTAACTCTCACCAAAGGGAATGCCATGTGCTGTTTTGTTCAAATCTAGATGACTGAACACTGGCAAAAGGGGGAAGAAGGAATTACTGAAATGAGGCCAATAGGAGCCCACACCTTGAGTGGGAATCGCGATACAGCTAGTGCTCGACTTAAACCACGATTGGTTCCGACAGACCGGTTGTAACACGATTTGGTCGTAAGTTGAGTAGGCTATATGCACGCGGAGATGGTAGTGCTGCCAGAAGCTGGTCCGCACTGTCGTACGCCCAGCTGGGCAACGTTTGCGCTGCCAGACACGGAGCAGTCGTGGCCAGCGACTGTGGTCGTAAAGTCGAATGGTCGTAAGTTGCATAGGTCGTAAGTCGATCAATACCTGTATAGCATTCTTCCCCTGAATCTCCTGGGCTGCTGAAGATTCATGTGGAAGTGCTGGATGCATGAATGAAGCTGAGGTTCTGTTAGGAAGGAGGGAAAGGAGAACCATAAAGGACACCTACAAACCCTGATCTAGAATAATGAGGAAAGTCTTGCAGTAAAGATCAGTGAGGGCTGGTGAAGACCCCAGGAGGGAACCTGCAGCCTGGGTCTCAGACACATTCTCCCACATGGTGTATCATGACGGGCACTCAACACTCCCTGGTTAGAACCGATGGGAACAGGGTGCTTAGGCTGGCTGCAGGAGTTTCCAGGGGGCACTGAGGAGTGGCAGGGGGAGGTGGGGTTAAATGAAGAAGCACACTATCTTGCTATAGTTGTAGGAAACAGTCTGGCAGGGAAGCAAAGTAGAAAAAAACGACCTGTGACTTGTGAACAGTCTCACAGTTGTTGATTATTGCTGACTAGGGAACAGAACAGAAAAAGCATCACACATACACAACACACACCCACACCCTTGTGTTATAAGGAACCAAGAAGAATTTTTGTCAGCAGACAATGCCAGTTTAGCTCCTCCTTCATTGAAACCCCCTACCCATTGCTCTTCTGGGAATGCTCATCTCATGTCTGGTTCTGCCCTTACTAGTTGTACATTATAGGAGAGTTATTTAACTTCTCTCTACTTCCGTTTGCTCTTATGTAAAAATAGAATAAAAATAATACCTACACTCATAGACTTGTTGTGAGGGTTAAATAAGTTAATACACGTAAAGCAGTTAGAAAGGTACCTAGAACTTGGTAAGCACAAAGTGATGACAATGGTGATTGGCTGGGCATGGTGGCTCGCACCTGTAATCTCAGCATTTTGGGAGGCAGAGGTGGGAGGATCACTTGAGCCCAGGAGTTGAGAAATCAACCTGGGAAGCATAGTGAACTCCTGTCCCCCCAAAAATAAAAAAAAAAAGAAGGAAAAGGATGATGATGATTAAAAGGAGAAAAACACAAAAGGAATTCTGTGTAAAAGGAGAGAAGCAAGAAAAAGATAAAACAAATGGACGAAATAGAGTAATACTGCAAGTGAGCTATGGAAATTTTGAACAAACCTAAATCTGTGTGTAGCCATCAAAAAGTGACTCCTGTGTACCTCCCGTTTTCTTCCTTTTGAACAGGAATGCCTCTAGCTGCTATCCTTCTCCTGTCCCACCATTATACACTGGGTGTGAAGGGCAGGCAACTTGTATCATTAGTTTTGCAGGTCCACAGATGAAGAGGAATTGCGCTCCAGGAGCTGGACTTAGTGAGTTACACCTGAGGAGCCTCATCCATACACCTGGGTCTGATTTAGATGATGAGGTTTTGGCCTTCAAAGTGATCCTGTAATGAAATGAGACTTTTGGAGGACTTGATATGGGATAGATGTATTTTGCACATGGGAAGAAGATGGATCATTGGCGGCCAGAGTGTAGACTATGGCAGACAAGCTAGACAGCCCCCAATAAGCCCCACTGATATGGTTAGGCTCTGCGCCCCCACCCAAATCTCATCTCGAATTTTAATCCACCAGTGTCAAGGGAAAGTCCTGGTGGAAGGTGATTGGACCATGGGAACTGTGAGTCAATTAAACCTCTTTCCTTTATAAATTACCCAGTCTCAGGGAAGTTCTTTATAGCAGTGCGAAAATAGACTGATATACTCACCTCCTAGCATTCTCACCTTGTATAGTCTCCTCCCCTTGAGTGGGAGCGGAACTTGTGACTTGCTTCTACCAACAGAATATGGTATAGGAGATAGAATGTCACTTTTGTGATTACTTTAGGTAAGACGGTAACTTCCACCTTGCCAGTAGACTCAATTGATTTCACTCCTGCTGGCTTTGATGAAGTAAGCTGCCAATGCGGAGAGTCCCATGTGGCAAGAAACTTAGGGTGCCCCCTGGGAGAAGGCGAGGAAGAAGCTGAGCCCCTCCACCTGACAAGCAACAATGAACGGAATCCTGCCAACAGCCATGTGAACTTAAAGGCAAGTCCTCCTCCAGTTGAGCCTTCAATGAAGCCCCTGGATTGGGTGACACTGTCATTGCAGTTTTGTGAAAGACTCTAAAACAGAGGATCCTGCTAACCTGTGCCTGAATTCCTGGCCGCATAAATGGGGTTGAATCTACTGGAGAACCAGCTGGAAAAATATATCAATAGAGCCCTACTCATCTCACCACTATAATAAAGTCTGGCTGGATCACAGATATAAATGCTGAACACAAAATCATCTTTAAGTAGAACATATTGGGAAATTTTTTTCATAATTTCAAGGGAAATACTATCTAAATGACAAACTTTCTAGAGGCCAAGAATGAAAAGGTAAATTTAACAACATGAAACTAAAAAGAATTCTGTATAAAACAAACGCTGTAAGTATGGAAGGAAGAAAAAACTGGGAAGAAAACCTTCCTACATGTACATTGACAAAACACGATTTTCCCTGATACGTAGAGTTCAACAAGTCAGAACAAACAGCAATGCGACGGAAAGCAGGCGGAGAACGTGGTTGACAGAGCAGAACACGCAAGTGGCTCTCAAACATAGGCAAAGATGCTCAACATTTGATAAAGATGAAACCAAGTTAAAATTATGATAAGGTAACTTTTTTTAACCTATCAATTGGGATAGGTAAAAACAAGTAGGAATATTCTGTGCAAAGGGATGGGGAAACAGGCCCTCTCTTTTTCTTCTTTTTTTTGAAGCACAGTTTCACTCTGTTACCCAGGCTGGAGTGCAGTGGTACAATCTTGGCTCACCGCATCCTCCATTTCCCAGGATGAAGCAATTCTCCTGCCTCAGCCTCCAGACTTGCTGGGACTACAGGTATGTGCCATCACACCCAGCTAATTTTTTTTTTTTTTGTATTATTAGTAGAGATGGGGTTTTGCTATGTTGATCAGGCTGGACTTGAACCTGACCTCAGGCGATCCCCCCCACCTCAGCCTCCCAAAGTGCTGGGATTACAGGTGTGAGCCACCACACTAGGCCAGAAATAGGTGCTCTCATACCTGTGAGTATAAATTGGTACAATCTCTATGGAGGTCAATTTGACAAAATATCTATCAAAATATCCAAATTTGACATAGAAATCCCACCTCTAGAAATTTTACCTACACATGATATCTTTTAAAAGATTGGCACTGAAGTACAGACTGTAATAGGAAAAGATGGGAAATAACCAACATGTATATGAACAGGGTATTGTTTAAATACCTAGTGAAAATGAACAAATAAACAAGGCAGTCCTGTTTGTACTGACATGGTTTAGAAAAACAAAGGGGAGAATATTGTGTAATGCTATTTGTACAAAAACGATTACATATACCACACATGCTTATACATGCAAAGAATATTTCTGGAAAAATACACAAGCAACTTGCTTCCAGGAAGAACTAGGTGGCTGGGAAAAACAGAAGTTAGACGGTTTTTCTTTTACAGTTTTTTGAATATTTTGGGTGAATATTATGAATATATCCTCTATTCACAATTGTTAATATAAAAATGAAAAGGAAGTAATGTTTTGACACCCAAAGGCTCTCTCCAGGACTTAAAAGGGAGGCGTGCTTTTTAGGCAAGAAAGAGCCCGTGAATGCCCCTCTGTGGGTGCAAAAGGAGAGAACGCCCACTGCATTTTTAAAGTACATCTTAAAATAGTGTGTTGCAAAGCCCAGTGGGCTCAGCCCTTTATGATTGTTGGTTAGAAGGCTGTCAGGGATCATTTTCCAAATGCCAACTTACAATCCTCTATCATCCAGCAAGTTTTTATCCCTGTGAGAATTTTTAGAATTTAGAGAATGCGGCTAGTAGGGCTGACAGCCCCATGCAAAGCAGGTGGGGAAGCTTCAGAGGAGTGGTCCCCACGCAGCTATATTCTCACTATTTTCCTTGTTCCAGCCAGTGCTACTGCTTCTTTCCTGGGACCAGCCTTTGACATAACTCTGCAGCTGAGGCCACTGACCTTTCCTCCCCACTTCCCTCTCTTACTTAAGTCTGGAACAGCTCTTGCTGGCACCTCTGCAGCTGTGACTCACTGCAAATGCTTTGCATTCCGGGATGTTCTTCAGGGTTTTGGGTCTCCCCTGTGGCTCAAAGAGCCAGGCGAGTTGAAAGGAAGGAGAAAGAGGTCCTGTAGCTGCCAAAACATTGCAGACTTGAGGCGGAAAATTGAAAAGGTTTTGTGCCGGAAGGCCCCCAGCCAGCCCCTCCCTCCCTTGGGCCTGCTTGTAACTGGAGCAGAGCTAGGGGACGCCTCCGTGGAGGCTGAGTCAGCTGGGGGCTGTTCCAGGCCCAAGAAGCTCCATTCACAGACCCAGAAGCACCACACCCCATCTGGAGACCATCTCCATCTGTCCATGAAGGACTGGGTTAAAGCCACTCTGGAAAGCAGAAATGGGTGTGTCATTTAGAAGTATTGTTTGTCTCAAGTGTTAGTTTACCTTTAAGTCACTGGAATGATTTTGTCAGCTTGTTCCACCTCCTCACTGTCTTCAGCTGTATACAATTTATGTTTATAGGCAGGTCAATCAACATCTACTCTTAAAACAGCTGTGTTCTTCCCTGCCCCTTAAAGCGATGAGACCCTATGTTGAAGGTCTTTAGGTAAAACAAATTAGTGTCTAGCTGCCCAGGTTAATTCAATGGAGATGGAGGAGAGTAGGCTGTGCCCGCTCACCTTCACTTCATTCCTGACCCTCTATAGGCTCCAATGGGGCATAATTTTAATAATCTTTTAAATAAACTTTATCGATGTAAACATACATATAATAAAACATGCCCGGATTGGCTCCGGTTACAAAGTCGAGTGTCTTGAGAGGTCAGATTGCCGTCAGACATGGTCCCTGGACATGAACATGGACAGAGTAAAATGGAATTTCCAGATTATAAACAATGGAAGATAGAAGGGACACCATTAGAAGCTGTCCAGAAGAAACTGGCTGCACATGGGCTAAGGGATCTATGAGGCTGTACGGAAGCTTGGAGATACATGGGTGGCTTTGCAAACAATGGTTCCTTTCTTGGTGCATTATTAGAAGGATTCATATGGGGATTTGTTGCATTTGTGGTAGCTGTAGAAGCTGAATATCACTTGAAGTCCCTGCATAAAGAAAAGAAGCATCACTGAAGATAATACTTGGAAGTATCATAGTGGTTTCTTAATTCTCCCAAATAAAATTTCTTCATTGTAGCCTACTCGTCTGGCTTGTTGCTTAAAGAACATTAGGAAGATTTAATAAAGTAAATTAATATATATGCCAAAAAAAAGCCTACCCATTTTTGGTGTATAATTTGATGAGTTTTAGCAAATATATGTACCCATGTAAGGCATAATTTGAAGCTAATGGCTTAATAGATATGAAAACAATGAAATAAATGTCCATGGGGGGTCAACAATATTTCATATTCACCTACATTTCTCTAACCCCATGGGTACGACATTGTCACATGTTAAGGCTCTTTTGCTATCAAACAATATTCAATATAGTTTTACTTGGATTTCATAGAAGAAAACAACTTGGACTAAATATAAAACAAATTGAAGTGGAAAAAAATTACTAGGTTTATGTTTTTTAAATTTTCATTTGAGTACTGGGATACATGTGCTGAATATACAGGTTTGTTACATAGGCTGGATTTCAAGTAAAATTTTTTTCTGTATAATATTAGCTCTTAAAATTTCTTTGTAAAATAAAGAAATTTTGCAAGTAATGGTGTTTTTTTGTGGACCACACATTTCAATTTTATACACTGATTGACCTCTACAAAAAATGAGGATTATTATACCTTTCCCTCCTCACATTCCCCTCTCCTCAACTGCCATATAATTTTTTATTTTGATAAGTTTATAACACTAACATTGTCTTCAGTGATAGTCCAACAGTTTTGGATTGATCTATATTTAAATTGATTTGGTGTTCACCAAAACCTTTTATTTATTTATTTATTTTTTTGAGATGGAGTCTTGCTCTGTTGCCCAGGCTGGAGTGCAGTGGCGCGATCTCAGCTTACTGCAAACTCTGCTCCCCGGGTTCAAGTGATTCTCCTGCCTCAGCTTCCCGAGTAACTGGGATTATAGGCACCCACCACCAAGCCTGGTTTATTTTTGTAGTTTTAGTAGAGATGGGGTTTCACTGTCTTGTCCAGGCTGGTCTTGAACTCCTGACCTTGTGATCCACCTGCCTTGGCCTCCCAAAGTGCTGGGCTTACATGCATGAGCCACCACACCTGGCCCACCAAAACCTTTTATAAGGCTTCTGCTCCTTTATTTTTTTTTCTCAAAGTCTTCCTTTAATTGCCAGGATATCAAGGAGTTTTTCTGAGACAGGCTCATGGCTGCTGTGTTTCCTGATTTTTTTCTTGTATGGGAAAGCCCACTATTCCAAGTGCCGGAATTTATTTGGCTAAGATCCTTGGGTTATACTCCGTTAGCCATTGCTCCACTGTCTTCCACCGTTAAGTTCTGAGGTCAGCCTGTCCCCTGCAAATAATGTGTTATTATTTGTCTGAATGACTGAAGAATTCTTTATTTTTGAATTTCAATGGGTAGGTCATGATATGTCTCAGTATTGAATGTTCCGTGTTGAAGTGTTTTGAAACACAACATGTTCTTTAATTCTGCAGATATACTTTTCTTTGTTTCAGGGATTTTCTCTTGAATATTTTTCTGTTCAATTTGTTGCACTTTCTACTTCAGAGACAAAATTTGTCATTATATCATCTTCATCTAGTTCTCACAAGTGTCTATTGTAGGGGAGGAAAAATAGTTTTCTCTACCTTTCATAGTTCTTGGTGAGATTCTTGGAATGAAAGACAGATTAACAAGAGAAAAACAGAAGTTAATATGTATACCTCAGTTATTCATGGGAGATACACAAAGAAATGAGTAAATCTCAAGAAGTGGCTTTGAATTCAGCCTTATTATATACTACAGTCCACTGAAACAAACAGGTGTGGGGAGGGCCAGTTATGGAGAGGTAGCCAGGGAAAGCATGGGTAAACTAGGGTAAGGTTTGTTACGTGGATTGAAGTTGGTGCCTTCTCCATTGACAAGAGTCTTTTGTGATTCAGAGTTACCCTCTTCCTGGTACAGAGAGAAGACATCCTTACAAATGAAGATTTCCTTTATATTTTCCTTATGAAACGGTAATTTGTTTTCAGAGCTAGTCCTTTGCTGTTGCTCAAAATAGTCCTTGTGCCAAAAAGGCATATTTTGGGATGGCACATTCTGGTCTCCTACAGCCATACTGCAGATGTTATATTCTGGTCTCCTACACCACTTTATTTGAGACAGGGTTTCGCTTTGTCACCCAAGCTGGAGTGCAATGGTACAATCTTGGCTCACTGCAGCCTTGACCTCCCAGGCTCCAGTGATCCTCCCTCCTCAGCCTCCCAAAGAGCTGGGACTATATGCGCACGCCACCATGCCTGGCTAATTGTTGTATTTTTTTTGGTAGAGATGGGGTCTTGCCACATTGCCCAGGCTAGTCTCGAACTCCTGGGCTTAAGTGATCCTTCTGCTTCAGCCTCCACGTAGGTGGGACCATGCCTACCACACCCAGCTAATTTTTTTTTTTTTTTTTTTTGTAGAGACAGGGTCTTGCTATGTAGCTCAGGCTTGTCTGAAACTCCTGGTCTTAAGTGGTCCTCTCTCCTTGGCCTCCCAAAGTGCTGGGATTATAGGTGTGAGTCACCTCACCTGGTCTTTTTTTTTTTCTTGAGACATAGTCTCAGTCTGTCACCAGGCTGGAGTGCAGTGTTGCAATCATCGCTCACTGCAGCCTCTACCTCCCAGCCTCAAGTGATTCTCCCACCTCAGCCTCCCAAGTAGCTGGGACCACACGGCCAGCTAATTGTTTTATTATTTTTTTTTTGTAGAGATGTTTTATTTTTATTTTTCTCCCTGTGTTGTTCAGGCTGGTCTCGAATTCCTGGACTCAAAGCAATCCTCCCACCTCAGCCTCCCAGAGTGTTGGGATTACAGTCACGAACCACCATGCCCAGCCTTGGTTAGACTATTTGGGCTCTGCTTTCCTGAAATTTAGTTTTGTTTCACCCAGCTGGGGGTTATATCTTATTCTTAGGTTGGAATGGTTGAGTGGGGAAAAGGCATCCTCTTAAGTTGAGGAGTACTTAGTAAATAAGTTAAGGACATGTCACCCCAAACACATATGCTGCTTTGGCATGTTGTTTATTTGGAGCTGAAGGCACTTGAAAAACAGCAGAGGCAGGAAGGGCTCTCTCATCTACCCTTTTCTACGTAAGAATAGGTCATAAAATTCCCCATAAGAAAGGAGCCCTCCCTGTACAAGGAAGAGAAAAACATCCTTAATACCAGAGACGGAATCAGCATCGAAATGGATCCGTATAAACTTACTAAAGCAATCCGCTAGTTTTATCTCCCTCTCCATATACGTCCTCATCACTTCCCCACAATTTACTGTCCCTACCCCAAACCCCTTTGCCTGATCATCACTTTAGGAACTTATCATTGCTTTGACTAGAAGGTATAAAAGCTTTCTACTCTGTTCACTTCTTTGGGTCTTCGTTCACTCGTGAAGGGCTCCATGTGCATGTAAAAATTTAATAAAACTTGTATCCTATTACAGTGTCTTGTCAGTTTAATTAGTAGGACTATTGGAGACCCTAGAGGGTAGAGGAGAATTTTTTCCTCCCCAACAGTTCTGGTGATGAGGAGGGAATTTCACTGCTTGCCTTGGCTACTGGAGCTAAGAGATCTTGAGACCTTTGACAAAAGCCAGCAGAAGGTAGAAATTTTTACCACTTCAGTGTCCTAGATCTCTGCCTGCAGGGTCTGGTTGAAGGAAGACTGATGAGTCTCTTGTCTTTTTATCTTTCTACACTTAGATTAGCAGGAGAAAATATTTATGTGAAGTCATTCTTTGGGTATGGCAACTTTGGCATTTTCTGTTTCAAGTATTCCTGTTTTGTTTGGTCCCATTCTTCCTAGAGATGGTCGTTGTTTTCCTTTGTCTTTACTTTTTGTGTCATATGCTGTAAGGGGGAATCCAGGACTGGGGCCTATAGTCCTGTGCTAGAGCTGGCATCGTGGACTGGTGAGTGTACACTTCTCACCAGACTGGTAAAGCAAAAACAAGATGAGGTTTTTCTTTCACTTGTTTTATGTCCTGAAAGCTTGGCTTTGTGGCCAGTGAGAATATTCTCTCTGGGCCCCACTAGCTCATGGGAGTAGGTGTTGGCTTGCCTTGCGTCAGGTGGCCAGCCTACAGTCTGGGAGGCTGAGACATGTGATGATGGGTAGCATTCTCTTTGTTTGAGCATGCCAGCTTCCAGGAGAGGTCCCAGTCCATAAGGGCCTTTGCTGTTTCAACCTTCTTTGTCTTATTAGTACTGGGAATATCCCATCCTAGGATTGCCCACCTGGTGTGACTGATTAGTGGGTCTGTGGCTGGAGGTGTCTCACGTCTTGTGAAAAATCAGAGACACCATTTCCACAATCATGATTCTCACGGATGGTGATAGCAAAGGTCTTTGCTTTCTTAGGCCACCTCTGGGCGTGAACTTATTCGGATCATGTGGGTGCATCATCTTCACTCACTGCAGGGATGCCTCTTGCATCCATGGTAAAGATTTATTCTAAGTCTGGAAAGTTATTTCCCAGTCTTTCCATGAAAAGGCTTATTGGTTTGAGTTGCTATTGGAATAAACACATTCTTGGAGATCCTATTTGTCAATGGCCAGATGATGGATCCTTTGAACTGGAAAAACTTCCCTATTTGAAAAAAATTTTCTCATCCAAAAAAACTGTCCTATTGGTACCTATGGGAAGATCACATTGTAAAGGGGACACAGAGGAGTGTAACAGCTAGCTTTAAGGAAGAACAGATTAGAACAAAAGTTAAAGTCCATACCCACTACAAATCCTCCTTCTCCGTCCACCTGTACTTGCCTTGACCCCCAAATCCCTGTCCCTGCTCCTCCAGAAGATCTTTGGGATCTCTAGCCCCTGGCTTGAATCCCACTCCTCAAAATATGGCCCCATCTTCTCAGCAAAATCCTTTAACTCTTAAAACTTTTCCAACTTTTTAGAAAATCCCTTAAACATTCAGCTGCCTGCTTTAACTTCCCTTTCCTGGGAAGATTTACAGAGCACACTCTGGCCTGATCTCCAGGCCTGGTGTATAGAGGTTGCCGTGTAAATGCTGAGAGCCAGGAAGTAAGTCAGGCCTGGGCTCCAGGAAGGCTTCTCCTACTTCCCAGGGCTCTGCAATCAAACTCCATCAACTCCGGACCTTCCTGTGCCATGCCTCCCTGTGAATGTTATACTGGATCCCCACCACAAAGAATTTATGTCTCCAGGCAGCAGTAGACACTTCATTTTATTAAAAAAATATTTTTTGAGACAGTTTCACTCTTGTTGCCCAGGCTGGAGTGCAGTGGTAAAATCTTGGCTCACTACAACCTCCGCCTCCCGGGTTCAAGTGATTCTCCTGCCTCAGACTCCTGAGTAGCTGGGATTACAGGCACATGCCACCACATCCGGCTAATTTTGTATTTTTAGTAGAGATAGGGTTTCACCATGTTGGCCAGGCTGGTCTTGAACTCCTGACCTTGGGTGATCTGCCCACCTTGGCCTCCCAAAGTTCTGGGATTACAGGCATGAGCCACCGTGACTGGCCTAAATATTTCTTTATGAGTACAAATGTATGGGACAGTGTGAAATTTTGTTATGCATATTTTATGCATGGTGATCAAGTCAGTATTTAGGGTGTCCATCTCCTGAGTACAATACATTTTTCCTAAATATACTCACCCTACTCTGCTATCAAACCTTGAATTTCCTCCTTCTAATTGTGTGTTGGTACTCTTTAACCCACTTCTCTTCATCATCCCTCTTCTTCCCACTCACCCTTGCCAGTCTCTGTTATTTATCTTTTCACACTCTACCTTCATGTGATCAAATTTTTTAGCCCCAAAATATAAGAACATACAATACTTGTCTTTTTGTGCCTGGCTTATCTCACTTAACATCATGACCTCCAGTTCCACCCATGTGGCAGTAAATGACAGGGGTCCATTTTTTTATGGCTGAGTAGTACTCCACTTGTGTATATATAACACATTTTCTTTATCCATTCATCTGTTGATGGACATTTAGGTTGATGGCGTATAACAGCAGACCTTTTAAATTATTTTTGTTTTTTGTTTTTTTGATACGTTTTGCTCTTGTGGCCCAGGCTGGAGTGCAATCAGCTCACCACAACCTCTGCCTCCCGTTCAAGTGATTCTCCAGCCTTAGCCTCCCAAGTAGATGGGAATATAGGCATGCTCCACAACGCCCAGCTAATTTTTTTTTTTTTTTAATTTTTAGTAGAGATGGGGTTTCTCCATGTTGGTCAGGCTAGTCTCTAACTCCTGACCTGAGGTGATCCACCCGCTCGCCTCCCAAAGTGCTGGGATTACAGGCATGAACCACCGCATCCAGCAGATCTTTTAAATTACAAAGCCCTTTTGTCCCCACTTTCAGAAGATTCTATCACATTTAAAGGAGTTAGAAGGATTGGTAGCCATTCATAATCCCACTCACAGGAGCCTCAACTGGCTACTAAGATGTTTTCTTCCCACCCGTGATCATACTGTAGTTATTAGACAGGCCAGACGGACTCTAGGGGAACCAATTCTTCCCCCCCCCAATTCCACCCAGGAAATAGGGAGCTGGAACTACTTCTAGAACCTACTGCAAGTGACCAGGAAATGGCTCAGCTAGAGGCCAGTATTCAATGCCTAATGGAGGTGATGAAAGAGTCCTTTCTCCCTAAGGTGAATTGGTCTCAGGTTGAAGCATGCACTCAAAGGAAGGAGTATCTCCTAAGGACTTTATGGAATACTTCACTCAAACTTTTAAAAGCCACACTGCATTCAACCAGGAAGCCTCAGAACATAGAAATCTTTTAATTTCTGGCTCGGTTGGACTGTATAAAGAGGGAAATTCAAAATAGTGTGGCTGCCTGGGTGAGTCAGTCTCTGAGTGTTTTTATAGAAGCAGCTATGCAATCCTTTGAAAATAGCTTGCAGAAAACAAGAGGAAAAAAATTAAAACCAACAGCTCTGCCTCCAAAATCAAGTATTACAGAAACAAAGCTACGGCTCTAAGAGTAACTCAAAATCTCCACATTTTTCTTCCCAACCACCATGCCTTCCTTGCCTCCAGATGTCTGCAGATATTTAAAAAGCCAGGACACTGGAAAAACAATGGTCCTGTACTTAAAACAAAGATGAGGAAGAAAGAAAAAGTGGGGGCCCTAGAACCCACCATCCTCAGAAATTCATTTTCCCCTTCTGAGAGACAATACCCTATTAATTGATGAGGTTGGCTGATCCTCAGCTGTACCCCTGAACCCATCATTAAACTTTAAGTACAGGATTGGGGACTGGATTTCTTGACTGACACTGGTTTGACGACTTCTACCATAACACCCAGAGGATTTATTTTTACCTGTCACCTCTGATCCTATTTAAGTTGTCAGAGTCTGTGGGCAACTTATTTCACTGTTCATATCTTAGACCACTCTGATATTCTTAGGACCTCTCAACAATGTACTTTTCTAGTTACTGACTCCTTACCAGCAAATCTTTCCAGAAGAGATTTTTAATGTAAGTTTAATGTAAGCATATCCTGTAATGACAAAGATGTTTTCATTTTCCTGCCCTCAGAACAAACATAAAACTTTCTACTTTCCTTAATGGAAACCCATCTCAATTTAAAATCCTTTGAAAAGAATATAATCTTAAGAGATGCCCGGACTAGTCTTTGGGCCTCACATGCAAATGACGCTGGCTTGCTACTAAGCGGCCTGCACATATTGCCTGGGAAAGAAACAAACCTTTCCCACCAGTAGCCCAGAATCCTCTCTTAGGAGATGCAACACAAGGAATCAAACATATAATAGACTCCCTTTCACAGCAGGGTAGTGGTGTCTTTATTTCTTCACCCTGTAGTACCCAAAGCTTGCCAGGAAAGAAAGAGATGAAATTTGATTCAGATGGGGGTGGGGGAATCACTTCTATCCAACTGTACAAGATCCAGGAGCCAAAAGCAACTCCTTCGTAATTCTTTGCTACCCCATACTCCCTAATCCGGCTACCATTCTTAGCTCAATTCCTGCTGACACAGCCTGGTTTATAGTAATTGACCTCTGCTTGATTCCACTGTACCCCGACTAGACATTTCTCTTTGTATTTACATATGAGAGAGACAATTAACATGGACTCACAAGCCTCAGGGATTTCACAAGTCTCCCTTACTGCTTTCCCAGGTCTTTAACACCCACTTAGACTCTTTAGCTCTTCACCAAGTCTCCACTCTTGTTCCATATGCTGCCAATCTCCTTTGAGCTTTAATATTAGCATTGTTCATAACCACTGACCTTGGCTTATTTAATTTTGACAAACCTTTTCACCTGTATTGTCATAAAAATAATGAGATTACTGCAGGTATCCTAGGACAACTTTTTGGATCTCAAATATGTCCTGTAGCATAATTCCCATGTCAGTTGGACCTGTGGTAGCAAGTATGCCCTCATGCCTGTGTGCAGTGACCGCATCTGCCACCCTAACTGGCAAAGGCAGTCTCTTATATACGGCTCATCCATTTACCTCTGTGTTCCCCAAACTGTGTCTGCCTGCTTTCTTATAAGTTTATAAAACACAGCACCTCTCTACATGATGATAGACCACTTCAGAAAAGCCCTATTAACCATCCCTCCATCACTTTACATCACTCTAACACTTTAAATCCAGCTATTCTACCGCTTTTCTCTGGCGATGAAGAGCTTCACTCCATTTCTCATAGTTGCCCTGACACTGTAGAAATGATCTCAAAGCCATGAGCAAACCTCCTAGCTACCCCTTTGGACAACCCAGACTTGTCTATTTTGTGATGGCTCTTGTAGATAAAATTTCCAGGGAAATGTAACAACTGGCTAGCTTTTCCACATGAAACACTTGAGTTGTGCTCTTTGCTCACAGTAGGATCAGCCCAAGCTGCTGGACTGATACCTGTCACTCAGGTTTGCACACTGGTAAAAGAAAAACTGGCTACTCTTTACGCTGACTCCAGATATGCCTTTGGAGTCTGCCATACTGTTGGTATATGTATGTTGGCATAATCTGGAAATGCCTTCAATTTTTCACTTCTGCTGGTTCCGTACGCTGACAATCTCCTTTATATGCCAACAGGCATATAATTATTGATCTATTACAGGCTATTTTCCTCCCTTCTAAAATTGTTGTTGCTTATTGTTTAGCCCACACTAAGGAGTCTGATATTATATCTTTTGGGAACAATAGGGCTGACAAGGCTGCTAAATACACAGCCAAAAATAGGCCACCTTTTTTTTTTTTTAAATCTAGTTTTTAAACTGACTTTATCTCTAGCTGATACTATTGATTATCTATCAGGCAAATGCTCCATGATCTGAAAAGACAAACGGATACAAAAGGGTTCAAAACAATGATCAGATGGACTATTCATTGGGCTAAATGGATTTCCTATGGCCGTCATTCTTTCAACCTTTTGTCTTGCACTTTTCTCCCATCAAATGGGATGTATGTGCGAAAGGAGGATAAAGAACTAAAAGATAATTGGGGCCAAGTGCCTCACGCCTGTAATCCCAGTACTTTGGGAGGCTGAGGTGGATGGATCACCTGAGGTCAGGAGTTTGAGACCAGCCTGGCTAACATGGTGAAACTCCATTTCTACTAAAACTACGAAAATTAGCCTGGACTGATGATGGGCAGCTGTAATCTCAGCTATTCGGGAGACTGAGGCAGGAGAATTGCTTGAACCCAGGAGGCGGAGGTTGCAGGGAGCTGAGATTGTGCCATTGCACTCTAGCCTGGATAACGACGGCGAAACTCCGTCTCAAAAAAAAAAAAAAGATAATTGGTTCTGCCCTGGCACCCACAAAATTTCTGACCAAATTATTTTCCAGCATACTGCTTATAAATCTCACCAAACTTCTGGAGGAAACCAATACTCCTCCAGAAGTCCTCGAGGCCTACATTGCCTCTTGTGACACTCCAAGTGGATTTCACAGATTTGCCTCCAGCTTTATGCTATTCTTACTGTTTGCTTATTATTTCTATGTTGAGTGGATAGACTGAATGCCATCTGACTAGATGTGCTGATACCACAACAGTGGCGAAGAACTAAGATTATTCTTTGTTTTCATATTCCTTTATGAATTGAGTCAGACCAAGGAATTCATTTTACAGCAGAAATAAACCACTTGCTTGCAAAAAGCTTGGGACTCATTAAAATTTCATACCCTGTATCATCCCTAATCCTTAGGGGAAGTGGAACAGAAACATCTAGAAATAAAAAGGACTTTAGGGAAAGAAGCATATCCTCAATTATTTTAATTCACAACATTCCACATAGAAGCTAGAAGAATTTGCAAGTAATATATGCACCTATAAGGTGAGTTTCAGCTGGGCACAGTGCTCACACCTGTAATCCCAGAACTTTTCTCAAGTGATGAGCCCAGGAAATTGAGGCTGCACTGAGCAGAGGTCTTGCCGCTGTACTCCAGCCTGGGCAACAGAGCAAGTCCCTATACATATATATATAATAAATATAATATTATATGTATATATGTGTAATATAAATTATATAATATACAACATATAATATATAATTATATGTTGTATATTATATGCATATATTATATAAATATATGTAATATTATATATAAATATAAAATATATATATTATATATAAATCTAATATAAAATATATATGTATATATTATATAAAATATATACATGTTATATGTATATATTTCTATAAATATATATGTAAATACATATATAAATATATACATATATTATATATACATCTATAAATACATATATATAATATATACATCTATAAATAC
>NW_022437014.1:3330759-3385684 GCF_009761245.1 Sapajus apella
TATGTACATTATATACATATATGTATATAATATAAATATATATATTTATATGTATATACTTACATATGTATATATACATATATATGTATATATGTATTATATACATATATATATAATATATAAAATATATAAAATATTTAAATTTTCACTTTGTTAATTTGGGCTTATCATTTGAGAATCATATCTTTTGAGTAATGATTTTGCCATCCAGTGAGCTTACATTTACAGGTATCTGCTACTACACACTTTTTTAGATAGTCTTTTGTGCTTCTCCAGACTCAAAGAATTGCACAGGATAGGGTCAGAAGCAATCACTGTAACCAGGCTTTCCTTTGATTTGAAGAACATACATTAATCTTAAGGAAATGGCTACCCAACCAGCTATGGTCCTCTTAACTGCTGAATAACCCAGTACACAGACCTCCATCCTGCCACTTAAGAGATATTAAGAAAAGTTTTGTGAGATCTTGTGACAGTTAATTTGATGTATCGCCTTGACTCAATCATGGGATGCCCAAATATCTGATTAAATATGACTTCTGGGATGTGCCTGTGAGGGTATTTCCAGAAGAGATTTACATTTGAATTGATAGACTGAGTAAAGGAAATTGTCCTCTGCAATGTGAATGTGCACATCCAATCCATTGAGGGCCTGAGTAGAGGGAGAAAGGATTCACTCCCTCTGCCTGACTGCTTGAGCTGAGGCATTTATCTTCCCCTGCCCTCACTGCTCCTGGTTCCCAGGTCTTTAGATCCACAGTGGAATCCACACCACTGGCTCTCTGGCTCTCAGGTCTTCAAACTATGCCACCAACCAGCTTTTTTGGGTCACCAGCTTGCTTGGCAGCCTAATAAGGAAAGCAGATGAGCTACTCCAGGTTACACAAAGGTGGCTTGTGGGTCAGCTGTAACATCTGGTAATTTGACAAGTGTTTGTACTGTAAGAGTCAGAGTCATGACCATTTATGACCTTCATAAGAGGCTTCAGGATGCTGCCTGTGAAATCAAACCACAGGGTATGTATGTCTTGCTTTGGTATGTTACTTAGGAAAGGTCAAGCACCATGCCCGTTTTCAAGACAGAGGGAAAAATTCCCTTCTAATGACTTTACCTGAGCAAAGGACAGTCCTTGAGCTTCCATGAAAGTTTTTCCATATCCAAGTAACTCACCAAAAGGAGAAGTAAAGTGGCATTGTTTTCTCTGTGATAAATGCCATATCTTGTCATACATCTATTTTCTAGTCTTGGTCTACCAGCTTTTTGCAAGTATCTGCCATTCCTTGGCAGGAATTAAAAGTGGTACAGCGGCGCAATCTTGGCTCACTGTAACCTCTGCCTCCCAGGTTCAAGTGGTTCTCTTGCCTCAGCCTCCCAAGCCGCTGGGATCATAGGCACACACGACCACCACAGCCAGCTAATTTTTGTACTTTTAGTAGAGACAGGGTTTCACCATATTGGCCAGGCTGGTCTCAAACTCCTGACCTCAGGTGATCTGCCCACCCCAGTCTCCCAAAGTGCTGGGATTACAGGCATGAGCCATCATGCCTGGCCCAGTTTAGGTTCTTTTGTGTGATCTAGATGTTGGACACAGCCAGCAATCTGATTAACTAATATGCCAGGGTTTGGGAAATTGGTATAGGAGGATGTCAGTTTTCTGCTTGGCCTGATGAGAAAACAGGAAGAGTTTGTAAAAGTATAATAGAGGCTGGAAGAGAGCCCATAGTGGAGAATCAGAGTGAAAACAGGGTAGCTTGAGACAAACAACCTCCAGTTAGCCTTTAAATAGCCAAAGAAAAGGAGTCTTCATTGAAAGGAAGAAGTGCTTTTGTTTTTGTTTCAGAGAAAGGAGAGTAATGGGGGAGAAAATAGGTGAAAGTGAAGTTTCCTAATGACCTTAAGAAAAAAACTGTTCCTTCATGATGCTATTTGCTTCCAGGGCCTGGGGATTAACCCTGGAAATCCTTACTTTAAGGTCACTTGCAGGGATGGTCTTCCAAATTGTCCTGAGAGTGCTGATCTGGGGTCTTTCAATTGTCCTAAGAGTGCTAATATAGCTTAGCATGGCTTTCAGGAATCCATGACGATTTTTATTTAGATGGCGGCATAAGTTGTTAGCAGTACTTCATGAGGTCCTTCCTAGCTAGGTGACAGTATGTGCTGTCTTCTAAAAACCTTTACGTACATAGATCTCCTGGTCAAAAGAGACGGCAAGCATTGTCAGTTGGCAGAGGCTGTGTCATTTTTACCTGTTGACATGCTCCAAGTATACTAGTCAATTCCTGTATATAACTAAAAGATAACTGGGGCCGAGTGCCTCATGCCTGTAATCCCAGCACTTTGGGAGGCTGAGGTGGGGTGGATCACCTGAGGTCAGGAGTTTGAGACCAGCCTGGCCAACAGGGTGAAACTTCGTCTCTAATAAAAATACAAAAACTGTTTGCTTAAGTCTCCATAATGATTCACTCAATTCAAGAATATAAGGTTTAGAGATACCAGTAGGCATAGGACAACCAAGTATTGTTTCAAAAGGGGCTAATTCATGCCTTCTATTTCAAGTATTCCAGGTTTTATGTATTTAGGGGAATGCTTCTGGCCATTTCAGTGCAGTCTCTTGACATACTTTTCCTAAAGTTTGTTTTTAACTAACCAATATTTTAATAATCCACATAGCATATTGCCATTACCTTCGATGGTAAAAACCACAATTACTTTTGCACCAACCCTATGTATAAACTGGTTCTACAACTCCCAGGATCCACTGGCATCAAGAATTGAGAGAAGCTGTGGGGGAAATGGAAGCCTCCCTGCCTTTAACTCTCCTTGGCACAGCACAAAGGACCAGGGCTTCTCCCTGGGAAATACAATCTGGGTACTCAGTACTGGCAGGATTTAGAGTCAAACAAGAGCTTCATTCAGGCTAATGAGAGTTGGTACATGTAATATTACTATAAGGATCCTTCTGACTACTCAGCACGCATATAAACCAGTTCAACTTTTGTTCCTTGTTTTTGTAGTTATGGCAAGTGAACTGGGTTAAGCCATCCTCCCTCCTCCTTTTCCTGTTTTGTGACACACATTTCTGTAGTCTAATTGAGCTGTACCAATAAAACAGGCTGTGAGCTCCTAAGGTGGGAGTGGGGAGGTGGAAGCAGAGAGGCTTGGCTTAATGAGTTTTCTCTGTCACCTAGGACAACTGCAAGCACATAGGAAATAACCTGGATTGAAATGAACCAAACTGGAATGGAACTAACTGACCCGTAAGATGAAAACCATATACAAACAAGGAATGCTTGTGCTGGGGCTCAGAAAAAGATCCCTAAAATATGACACTTTGACATGCTGAACTAAAGAAGCAGACTCAAGTTCTCTCTGACCTCCCTGCCTCCCCCCCCCACATCTCTTTCAATACTCTCTCTCTTCCAAAGCACAGGCTGAGGCTGTTGTCGGAAGTTCCCTTATCTATCTAGAAACTGGACCCATGAAAGAGAAACACAATTGTCTTTGATTCCCTTCCTGAAATTTCCTAAACCAGAGATTAAAACTTGTATCATCAAGGAAGAGGCTGAAAATTAAACACCACAGCTAGAGCTCAGATTAACTTTTTTCTAAACTATTTTCTGTTCTCTGGTTCCATTCAATTCTCGAAGATAATTATTTAGTAGTCTTTGTCTGAGCATTGGACCCATTCATTTCCCCTAAAAATCATTTATTACCTGCTATAGTTTGGATATTTGACCCTCCAAACTTCATGTTTTTTTTTTTTTTTTTTGAGGCAGAGTCTCACTCTGTTGCTCAGGCTGGACTGCAGTGATAAGATCTTGGCTCACTGCAATCTCCACCTCCCAGGTTTGAGTAATTCTCCTGCCCTAGCCTCCTGAGTAACTGGGACTACAGGCGCATACCACCATGCCTGGCTAATTTTTGTATTTTTAGTAGAGATGGGGTTTCACTATGTTGGCCAGGCTGGTCTCAAACTCCTGACCTCAAGTGATCTGTCTGCCTCAGCCTCCCAAAGTGCTGGAATTACAGGCATAAGCCACCATGCCTGGACTTCATGTTGAAATTTCATCCCCAGTGTTGGAGGTAGGGCCTAATGGGAGGTGTCTGAGTCATGGGATGGATCCCCTCATGAATGGCTTGGTGCTGTCCTCAAGTTCTCCCTCTATTCGCCCTCGAGAGTTTCCCTAAGAGCTAGTTGTTCAAAGGAGCCTGGCATCTCCCTCCCATCTCCCTTGCTTCCTCTCTTATCTCATGATCTCTGCACATTGGTTTTCCTTTGCCTTTCACCGTGAGTGGAAGCAGCCTGAGGCCCTCACCAGAAGCTGAGCATGTACTAGTGCCATGCTTCTTGTACAGCCTGCAGAACTGTAAGCCAAATAAACCTCCTTTCTTGATAAATTACTCAGCCTTAGGTATTCCTTTATAGCAACACAAATGGACTAAGACACGACCACTCAAAATGGCCATATTATCCCCATCTCCTTTTACCCTATTAAGAAGGGTATATAAGCATCTGGACCTCATTGGATTATTAATCATTCTCCTGCAATTCCCCTGTGCTTATGCATATTAAATAAATGTGTATACCCTTTTCTCCAATAATCCGCTTATTGTCATTCATTTCCAGTGAAACTTTAGAGGGTAAAGGGAAAACTTTCTCTTGGTCTCTATACTTGCTAGATATCAAAACAATTAAATTAATAGATAAAGCAACTTTGGACAAGGAGAGAAGCTGGGAATGTGTTTTTCCTTGATCTTCATATTATAGCTTGAACCACTGTATAGTAATTTATTAAGAATTAAGGGATGCTAGATGCAGTGGCTCATGCCTATATTCCCAGCACTTTGGGAGGCTGAGGTGGGTGTATCACCTGAGGTCAGGAGTTTGAGACCAGCCTGGCCAACATGGTGAAACCCAGTCTCCACTAAAAATACAAAACATTGGCTGGGCGTTGTGGTGGGTACCTGTAATCCCAGGTACTTGGGAAGCTGAGGCAGGAGAATCGCTTGAACCTAGAAGGTGGAGGTTACAGTGAGTCAAGGTAGCACCACTGCACTCTAGCCTGGGCAACAAGAGTGAAACTCCCTCTCAAAATAAAAAAAAAAAGGAGCAGAGGAAGGCCAGCTTAAGGAAAGTCAATTAAAAGGGCATTTAAAAAACTCCCATTTTTAAATGAGTGTGGTGGCTTATGCCTGTAATCCCAGCATTTTGGGAGGCCAAGTTTGGCAGATTGCTTGAGTCCAGGAGTCTGAGACCAGCCTGGGCAACATGGTGAAACCCCTTCTCTACTAAAAATACAAAAATTAGCCAGGCACATGTCCCAGCTACTTGAGGGGTTGAGGCAGGCGAATCTCTTGAGCCCAGGAGGTTGAGGCTGCAGTAAGCTGACATCACACCACTGTGCTATAGCCTGGGTGACAAAGAGAGACCCTGACTCAAACAAAACCCAGAAAACCCCCAATACTCCTATTGTCACATTAGGTGTGTTGCTTAGAAAAAAATAACTTAACAATTCCAAAATGAGAAACCCTAGATAGTTAAACTTGTAATTGTACATACCTAAAGAAAATTAAGGACCTCATTCCACTTTTGCTCACTAAATTTAATTTTCCTTTAAATTTTAAAAATTATTCATCAGGAGAACAATAAAATGGCACATTAATTTTTAAAAAGTTTCTGAAATGTTACAGTAGGCATGAACTTGTATTATTGCACCTAATACAGAAAAAGAGAGAAATGTGTAAAGATAAAAGTAGGTACTTAAAAATCACAAAACAGAAAAAAAGTACTAACAAAACCAAAAGTTAAAAAAAAGGATAGTTAACCTCATTGTTTTAAATGAAGAAAGCAAACATACTAAAAAAACTTCTGGGAGTTGTTTCTAAACAGAACATTAGAATTGTCTGAATCATCAGAATTGTCTATTTTGGAAAAATCAGATTAATCAAATGAATCTTTGGCCAACAACTGTTTGAGAATGATGTTAACACCACATGTAGGAATGCTATGTTTTCTAGAATTTGAAACTTTCAGTGTTTGAGAATTATGGTATTTTATAAATGGAAACACCACTACTAAAAACAGAATGCTATAAATAGAATGATGTCTTTTGTTTCCAAAGTTGATATACTAGAGTGATGGAAAAATAATAAAAGCGAGATATTCTCTGGCAAAATTACCCTGGGATAAACACTGCAGCCACAAGCACCACTGGTGAGAATTTTTGGGGCAAACGGGAAAAGGGTTAAACATCTGTGTCTCTGTGTATATTAATGAAACCTTAACTTTCCCACTTTGAAATGCTGACCCATTCTTTTGGAGTCTGTGTTTCCTGGATGGTCATCAAGATTTGTGCTTGAATAAACTCCACATTTAATCTTATTTTTTGAATCTCATTATTTAAGGTTGACAAAACCAAAATAAATGAGATAAATCAATAAAGATTTAAGTTTAAACAAATTAATTCATAAAAGTACTAGAAAAAAACATGGGAAGATTTTTATAAGCAAATTTTTAGGAAGTTCTTTGGAGGAAACAAGTATTTAAAAAATCTCAGTAGAAACTGGAAGTGCTGAGAAGACTGATTTTCTGACCAAGCACTGGAGACTTGGTTAAACTTCTATAAAGTGTGTTTGTTGCCGATTTCTAGTCTCATGAGACAGGTTTTGAAGTGAGGAAGGTATAACCCAGATGTCAGCTGAAGCACCTTTTCCTTTGAAATTCAAAGAAAATTAGCTTGAACTCTTGGGTCTCTCCTCAGAGAAATCTGGGTGATTTATGCATTTTCCAGTTACCTCAGGATTTGGAGAATTAATTTTATTTATATTATTTTAGAGATGGAGTCTTGCAATATTCCCCAGGCTGGACTTAAGATCCTGGGTTCAAGCAGTCCTCTTGCCTCAGCATCCCAAGTAGGTGGGACTACCGGTGTGTGTCACTGTACCTTCCCCTGTGCTGTTACTCTCCTGCATTGCTTTGTCCCAACTGAGGACTCTCAGCCTTTCTCCCCTTTCCCCCCTCAAAACAATAATACTCACACAAGCCATTTGTGTATGGAACAAACTGTACTGACGGCTGCTTACTTTCCCTTTCCCTTTCCACAGCTTTTTTCATTTCACATGTTCCTATCTTAAACTTACCTGCTTCTATGATTCTCTTCACTTTACTGCTTTCTTTATATGCAGAACTATTTTTAAGTTTGGGTTACATATACAGGTTTGTTCATACAGATTTTTTCATCATTTAGGTATTAAAACCAGTTCCCATTAGTTAATTTGCCTGATCCTCTCCCTCCTCTCATCCTCAGAGGCCCTGGTGTGTTTTTTTCCTGTGTGTCCATGTGACCTCATCATTTAGCTCCCACTTATAAGTGAGAACATGTTCTATTTGGTTTTCCTGTTCCTGCATTAGTTTGCTAAGGACAATGGTCTCTAGCCCAATCCATGTGCCTGCAAAAGACATGATCTCGTCCTTTTTAATGGCTGCATAGTATTCCATGGTGTATATGTACTACATTTTCTTTATCCAGTCTATCATTGATGGGCATTTAGGTTGATTCCACATTTTTGCTATTGTGAACAGTACTGCAGTGAACATACACCTGCACGTGTCTTCATGACAGAATGATTTATATTCCTTTGGGTATATACCCAGTAATGGAATTGCTGGGTCAAATGGTAGTTCTGTCTTTAGGTCTTTGAGGAATCACCACAATGTCTTGCAAAATGGTTGAACTAATTTACACTCCCACCAACAGTGTATAAGTATTCCTTTTTATCCACAACCTCACCAGTATGTTATTTTTTAATAGCCAGTGCAGAACTATTTTGATTCGTCTTTTCCAGACATGCCTCGTCCTATCCCCAAACTCATTAGTGTGTTTTGCAAAACAATGGCTCATCTAAGGAATGTGAACCTTGAGCTATAAGGAGAAGGGCAGTCAAAGGCTTTTCTTTTCAGCCTTTCTGAAGAAGAGCATGGGGGCAGAGAGTTAAATCATCCTACTTTTAAAGATTGAACCTTTATTCCTCTAAATCTGAGTAAGGCATTTCTTTCTTAATCATACATCCTACAATCTCCTATCTGCCTCTGGGATATTAATCATATTAATGTTGCTCAATACTCTCAAAAGAATAAGGAACATTTAAGTTCCTTGGTATGTAGACTGTAGTATGTAAAGTTACCAGAGATTATTCCTATTATTTCTGCTACCAATGTTTTGTTTCTTAAAAAATAACACACTTTTGAATAGGTAACTCATACATACAATTAAAAATTCAAAAGGCACAAAAAACTATATATAGCTAAAAGTAAGTAAACCTTTTACTCTTGTCCCTCAGTTATCTAATTCTCTTGCAGAAGTAACCACTAATATTAATTTCTTGTTTTATCTTATCTTTCAGAGGTATTATATCCTATGTCTTCCTGACTGCCTATACATGGTATACATTCTAAACACTCCATATTCTATACATCCTGTTCTGCATTTTGGTTTTCAGTCAACCATATAGCTTGGGGACTGTGCCATACCTGTACATAGAGAACTGCCTTAATTTCTTTAATCTTTAAGCTATATACAATTCCACTTTATAGAGGTACTGTTATTTCTTTAGCTAATCTGGATCAATGGAAATTACATTGTTTTTAATCTTTTGCTGTCACCAACAATTCTGTAATTACTTTATATGTTATTTTTAAGAAGTGACAATATTTGAAGGATAGATTTGTAGAAGCAGAATAGTTGGGTTAAAGGGTATGGACATTTTCAGCTTTGACAGATATTGCCAAACTGCCCTCCAAAAATGTACTCATTCACATTTCTACCAGCAAATGTTTGGGAGTAACTCTTCCCTTGTACCCTTACCAACAGAGCATGTTATAAAGCCTTTGGAATGTTGTCAGTCTTATAGGTGAAAAGTATCTCATTGATTTTTAATTTAGACTCCTCTTACTGATCTGAATTGCCTTTATCATACACTAAAATTGGCTATGTATCTATTTCTGGGCTTTCTCATCTATTCTATTCGTCTCTCTTGTCTCTTCATACACTATTACTATAGTGTTTTGATCACAACAGCGTTATACTATATGTTACTCTCTAGTGGGCTAACTGTCCTCATTACTCTTCTTTCCCCCTTGGACAATTCCTGAATATTCTTACTTTTTCTATATGAATTTGAGACACAGCTTGCCTGGTTCGAAAAAAGATCCTGTTTCATTTTTGAGATTGTATCATATTTATGGATTATTTAGGATACTGTTACTCACTTGGTAAAGCTTAATATTGATAATTACCATTTCTTGTCCATATTCTTTGAATTACATCTTCCTTGTGCTTATCACAACAGTGCTGCCTTACATAAAATGTTATCTTATTCTTTACAACAACCTTGGGAAACGGGTAGGGTAGTTAGAAGATAAGGGATTAGCTCAAGATTATGTATGATAGATCATCCTAACCCAGTTTTATATCTACTACTTGGTAATGCTTCAACAGAGATTTCATACAAATTAAAAAGACAAAACAGACTTTCCTACTAAGGGTTATATTTTCCTATTGCAAAAAGCCAGCAATATGCAAGCACAATTCTGCAGTGTGTTTCTTGTATGATGATCTGTGGCCAAGCACTGTGGAATGCATTCCAATCACGGAGTAACAATCTCAAAAGAATGTTGAAACCAGAGTTGGCTTGAATGTTGTACAATGACACCCAGGATCTTGGCCCAATTCCCAGGTTTTCCCTTTTCGGTTTTCTAGCAAGTTCGATTATGCCTGGGAATTTACAGAAAATGGCACTTGGATCAGTAACTTCCTGAATATGACATTGGGATCAATGGCATTTGTCTACCTGAAAGATTTTGGACTATAATTTTTAGATATATTGCAGTTGTAAATAAGTTCTCTGTTGAAATGGTACTCAAGAAGCCTTGACACAGGGTGCAAAGAGGAAGAGGAGTTTGTGACTTGCTTATGGAAGGCAAAGATCTTGAAAGAAAGTTCTGTGAATAATGAGTTCCATACCTGAGCACACTGGCATTCTAGCTGGAGGATCTTCAAGTCTTTCAAAAAAGATGTCATGGATTAAAATCTATCTTTAATGCCTCACTTGACAAACGGCCACTCACCAAAGGTCAGCCAAACCTTTATAAACTGGGTACCTCTTACCATCATCCTAGTTGAGTTGAGAGCTGACAAAGAGCCTCTTTAGGTACTTATTTAGGATAAAATTACATGTTGACTTGAGTGTATTTTTGGATTACATTTCCAAAACAAATAATGCATTCATCATTCCATTGTAGTCAAACTTTTCTCAGTGCCGTATTTAAGAGCTTATTTTAAATTGTTTAAAAGCTGTATAGCAGTATGATATATATATCTAGGTAAGTCTGAGTTTTCTGCCACCATATAAATGAGTACATTCTTTAGCTCGTCCCTCTGCAACAAAGACTACTGTGTTCTAAACTAGAATGTTATGCAAGAATCTGAACAGCATACAGTTTACTGAAAGCTCAGCCTGTATAGTAACAACCAAAATGTGGGACAAAGGTTAACAACAAAAACTTGGGGGTAAATTCTAAGCATAAAGTTAAAGGCATATGGATGATAAAATATTTACCATGGCAGAGACCAGGTTGTAAGATTTGGCTAGTAAAAGTGTAAAGATGAGTTGTGATTGAGATGGCTATTCAATGATCTGACTGGTTTGTTAAGCATTAAGAATACTGCCAAAATCATGAAATTAGACCTCTTTGAACAGAAGAGGTGACATGATGGTGTACTTTATCATTTGCCTTTTATTCCCACTATAAAGGCAACACCTTAAGCTATAATTACTATTTGTACATGAGAAATTATTGAAAGGTGAAGCAAAATGGACAGCAAAAAGAAAGTTACATTAAATTAAGCATAAAGCATATCAAGTTAGGAGAGCATTTTCAATTAGGAAAATGACAACACAGATTTCACGATTCTCTATTTTTCAGAGACAGGGTCTTGCTTTGCCGTCCAGGATGGAGTGCAGTGGCGTAACCATAGCTCGCTTGCAGCCTAGAACCCCTGGACTCAAGTGATTCTCCCACCTCAGCCTCCTGAATAGCTAGGAACATAGGTGTGTGCTAACACATCTGGCTAATTAAAAAAAAAAAAATTTGTAGAGATCAGGTCTTGCTGTGTTGCCAGGTTGGTCTTGAACACCTAGGTTCATGGAATCTTCTTGCCTTGGCATCCCAAAGTGCTTAGGATTTCAGGCATGGCCACCACGTGTGGCAGATTGTCCTTCTATTAATAGAATTTATCTCAACTGAGTTATATGAGGAATACATTTTACAAACCAGACTGTGCTGAGTCTTAACATGTTCCTTAAGTATCATTAAGTGCTGTGGTTACAAGAGTCAGCAAATCTCAGATAAACAGAAATCTGAGTCTGACAAGCCTCTCAGAGAAACTTAAAACATTATCCGAAACTAAAGGGTATTCCAGTTCCTTTTGATGACAATTAAAAAAAAAAATTTTTTTTTTTTTTTTTTGAGATGGGAGTCTCACTCTGTCACCAGGCTGGAGTGCTGTAGCACTATCTTGGCTCACTGCAAGCTCCACCTCCCAGGTTCAAACAGTTCTCCTGCCTCAGCCTCCCAGGTAGCTGGGACTACAGGCAAGTGCCATCACACTCGGCTTTTTTTTTTTTTTTTTTTTTTGAGACAGAGTTTCACTCTTATTGCCTTTGCTGGAGGGCAGTGGCACAATCTCAGCTCACCGCAACCTCCGCCTCCCAGGTTCAAGTGATTCCTCTGCCTCAGCCTCCCAAGTAGCTGGGATTATAGGTGCCTGCAACTGCACCTGGCTAATTTTTATATTTTTAGTAGAGATGGGGTTTCACCATGTTGGCCAGGCTGGTCTCAAACTCCTGACCTCAGGTGATCTGACCACCTTGGCTTCCCAAAATGCTGGGAATACAGGTGTGAGGTGCCACGCCTGGCCAAACCCAGCTAAGTTTTATATTTTTAATAGAGACAGGGTTTCACCATGTTGGCCAAGATGGTCTCTATCTTCTGACCTTGTGATCCGCCCGCCTTGGCCTCCCAAAGTGCTGGGATTACAGGCATAAGCCACCACACCTGGTCTGACCATTTTTAAAATTTAAGATTTGTACACACATTAAGGAACTCTTTATAGCTGAGAGCCTGAGTGCCTTGGTTTTATATATACATATATATATGTGTGTGTGTGTGTATATATACACACACATACATGTGACATGTATGACACATACATGTCATATATGATTCTAAAGAACCTTTGAAAGATTCAAGGGTCTTTATTCTGAAAAAGACTTCACATTGTTAAAAATATGGCTCCAGGATGATTATGACAGATTATAATACAGGATATTTTCAGACATCTTAAACCTGGGGATGTGGATTGAACCATTCCTAGGACTGTTATTCCTAGCTGTTGTATGTACTGGAAGGAATACAGGTAAGATTATACTCATTGAGCAACTCACTTGTCAAGATACCAGCCAATCTGCTCAAAGCCCAGAGGTGGCAAACCAGGATGTGAAATGTTTCTCTCTATTCCACTTGTGCACACTGTAGTTATTTTACTAGCAACTGAGATCACTAGCAGCAGAGTAGGCTAGACTCTTGAGTAAGTTATGATTTTCAGGCCTCTACATACAGACGTTTATGTGGAGTCTGGTCTCAAGGCTCATCTAGAAGGCGTTCCTAATGCTAGGAGAGGCAGCGGAGTACAGAATTAAGCACAGCCATATCACGGCTCCACCATTATCTCACAGCTGTGTGGCTGTGGTTACCTAACCTTTCTGTGCCTTGGTTTCCTTGTAGAAAGTTAAGGGCTAAGAATAGTATTTCCTTCGTAGGGGTATTGTGGACATTAAATGAGGGGATGTATCTAAAGCACCTACAGTGCCAGGCAGATAGCAAACCTTCTGTAATGTTAACAGTGATTTTAACAAAAGCTGCACAATTAAGGATTTAATAAATTTTGCAAGCTAGTAAGCTCTCACTCCTATATACATACCCACATCCTTAAATCTTTTTACAGTTGATGGGGGGAAAGATGAGAATTCTTTGAAACAGGTGGTGTTAGCAAATATTTAAAGCCATTCATCTTGTTGAGAAAAATGCCCAGACTTTCATGTATCAGCAATGAGTGTTCTCCATTTCAGCATTACTGTGAGGAGCCAGACTTCGGCCCTAAATTAAGATGCTCCAGTAGTCCCCATTGCTTAAGTAACTTTCCACCGTTACTTTCCATGGGAGGGGTTTCTCTCCCACATTAGTCCTCCCTCTTCACTGTGTTGTGGTTTTCTCTCCCCACATAAATCATTTTTAGTATATCGGTCACACCATCAGAAGCAAAAGTTTTGTGCAAGGAGTAACCTTAAAATGCATTTATATATTGGTAGAAATTGGTGATCCTTAGCATCAAAAATAGTTGCATTCCAAAAATTTTAGCTATTTATTTAAAACTTGGAATACATTCCCTTCATTATAAACAACAAGATTTTGTAGTGTCCCTCACAAAAGCAAACTAATTTATCAACAACCGTTTTCCACAAATCTTGTCTTTTTCTCCTTTGCTTGTTTCCCCTAACATTTTATTTCAGTTGCAGCATGAGTGAATCATAAATTACTGCTTGGCTGAGAGACAAAATAGTCTGCAGCTGGAAGGCATTGAGAAAGCACTGGGAATATGTCTTTTTTCCAATTGCAACTGATTGCTGACTTCAAAATAAATGAAAGTTCAATACATGGAAGTTTCCAGGGTAATGGGACAGCAAATGCAAAGGTAGAGAGAAGTGAACATGCACTGTTATGTTTAGGGAACAGTACAGGGCAAGAAGGAAATACGTCTTGGTTTTTGCAGGAAACTGCCACTGAGTTACTATGACACCAAGGTGGGGAGTGCCTGCAATTATATTTTGTTAGGCATTTTAGGTCAGCACAGGTTAATATAAGTTTTTAAAATAGCACACCCCAGTTCTACATTCAAATTCAGCCTGACATATAATTTCTACTCTTCTGCCCTGCCCCACAAACTATTAATTTTGCTTTCTTTGGGTGTGGAAAAAGGAATGTTCCTTTTGTCTGCGCCTTTTGGTTCTGGGTAGGGTTTGCCTTTTCTCAGGGCTTCTCCCAATTCAGCAATTCTCATATTTTGGTCACAGAATTTCCCATGAAGGCAAAAATTTTTGTATTTTTAAAATTCATGCTTACTTCCAGCACTTACAGCCTGGTGTATATACCAGTGTAGATATAATTCAGTAAATTTAAGCACCTATGATGTACTGTGGAGATTCTGGTGATAAGTAGGATGGCTTCCTACCTTTAAAGAGCTTACATACACAAGTGGGAGACTGCAATCAAACCCCAAATTAGGACAAAATGAAACCAGTGCAATTATTGAGAACATTTTTTTTTGTGTTTTTAATAAAAAATATTTTCAACTTTACGTTTAGATATACATGTGAAGTTTGTTACAAGGTTATATTGTATGATGCTGAGGTCTGGGGTACAGATCCCATCACCCAGGTAGCCAGCAGAGTACCCAGTTTTTCAACCCATCCTTCTGCCCTCCCAACCCCAGCAGTCTGCAGTATCTTTTTTTTGTTTGTTTTTTTGGGACAGAGTCTCTGTCACCTGGAGTGCAATGGTGTGCTCTCGGCTCACTGCAACCTCCACCTCCCAGATTCATGCGATTCTCCTGCCTCAGCCCCCCGAGTAGCTGGGATTACAGGTGCCTGCCACCACACCCAGCTAATTTTTTTGTATTTTTAGTTGAGATGGGGTTTCACTATGTTGGCCAGACCGGTCTTGAACTCCCAACCTCATGATCCGCCCTCCTTGGCCTCTTGAAGTGCTGGGATTACAGGTGTGAGCCACTGTGCCTGGCCAATGTATTGGCTTTTATTTTCTTTTGAGACACAGTCTTCCTCTGTCGCCCAAGCTGGAGGGCAGCGGTGCTATCTTGGCTCACTGCAACCTCCACCTTCTAGCTATTTTTGTGCCTTAGCGTCCCCAGGAGCTGGAATTACAGGCACCAGCCACCATGCCCGACTATTTTTTTTTTATTTTTAATTTTTAGTAGAGATAGGGTTTCATCATGTTGACCAGGCTGGTCTCTAACTCCTGACCTCAAGTGATCCACCACCACTGGCCTCCCAAAGTGCTGGGACTATGGGTGTGAGCCACCACAGCTGGCCTTGCAGTATCTGTTGTTCCCACCTTTGTGCCCATGGGTACTCAGTGTTTAGCTCTCAGTGTTTGTGAGAACATGTAGTACTTGGTTTTCTGTTCTTGTGTTGACTCACTTAGATTATGGCTTCTAGCTGCACCATGTGGCTGCAAAGGACATGATTTCATTCTTTTTATGGGTGCATAGCACTCCATGGTTTATATGTACCACATTTTCTTTATTCAGTCCACTGTTGATGGGCAGCCAGGTTGATCTGTCTTTGCTACTGTGAATAGCACTGTGATGACCATATGTGTTTTTTGGTAGGATTTATTTTCTTTTGGGTATAGACCCAGTAATGGGAAGGCTAGGTTGAATGGTAGATCTGTTTTAAGTTATTTGAGAAATCTCCAAACTGCTTTCCACAGTGACTGAACTAAATACATTCCCACAAACAGTGTATAAATGTTCTCTTTTCACTGAAGCCTTATTGGCATGTTATTAGATTTTTTAGCAACAGCCATTCTAACTGGTGTGAGATGGTATTTTAGTGTGGTTTTGATTGTGTTTCTCTGATGATTAGGGATGAGCATTTTTTCATGTTTGTTGGTCGCTTGTATGTCTTCTTTTGAGAAGTGTCTGTTCATGTCCTTCGCCCATTTGTTAATGGGGTTGTTTTTTGCTTGTCAAGTTCCTTGATTCTGGATATCAGATCTTTGTTGGATGTCTAGTTTGTAAACATTTTCTCCCATTCTGTTTGTTGTTTGTTTACTCTGTTGATAGTGTCTTTTGCTGTGCAGAATGCTTTAGTTTAATTAGGCCCCACTTGCCAATTTTTGTTTTGTTGCAATTGCCTTTGGGGATTTAGCCAAAAGTTCTTTGCCAAGGCTGATGTTGATAAGGTTATTTCCTGGGTTTTCTTCTAGGATTTTTATAGTTTGAGGTCCTACATTTAAATCTTTAATCCATCTTGAGTTAATTTTCATATACAGTGAAAGGTGGGGGTCCACATTTCATTCTTTTGCATATGGCTAGCCAGTTACCCCAAATCATTTATTGATTAGAGATAAAATCCAACATCCCTCATGATAAAAACCCTCAACAGACTAAGTGCCAAAAGAATATACCTCAGAATAATAAGAGCCATCTATAGCCAACCCACAGACATCATACTGAATGGGCAAAATCTGGTACTATTCCTTGAGAACTGGCATAAGAAGAAGATGCCCACTCTCATCACTCCCATTCAACTTAGTACTGGCAATCCTAGTCAGAGCAATCAGGCAAGAGAAATCAATAAAAAGCATCCAAATGGAAAAAGAAGTCAAACTAGCTCTCTTCGCTGATGATATGATTCTATACCTACAAAAGCCCAAAGACTCTGCCTAAAGTTCCTAGACGGATAACTGTAGTAAAGTTTCGGGATATAAAATCAATGCACAAAAATTAGGAGCATTTCTATACATAAATAACGTTCAAGCTGAGAGCAAATCAAGAACCCAATACCATTTACAAAAGCCACACAAAAAAATTAAAATACTTAAGAATACACCTAACCAAGGAGGTGAAAGATCTCTATAAGGGAATCTACAAAACATGGCAGAAAGAAATCAGGGACGATACCAAAAAAATGGAAAAACATTCCATGTTCATGGACAAGAAGAATCAATATAGTTTAAAAAATGGCCATATTGCTCAAAGCAATTTACAGCATCAATGCTGTCCTATCAAACTACCAACCTCATTTTTCACAAAGGTTAGAAAATTTTCACAGAATTAGAAAACAACTATTCTAAAATTCAGGTAGAACCAAAGAAAGAGCCTGGATAGCCAAAGCAACCCAAAGCAGAAAGAACAACGCCAGAAGTATCACACAGATATGGCTTTAAACTGTAAGACCACAGTCACCAAAACAGCATAACACTGGTACAAAAACAGACACATAGGCCAATGGAACAGAATAGAGAACACAAAAATAAAGCTGCACACCTACAGCCAATAGATCTTTAGCAAAGCTGATACAAACCATTAGGAAAGGAACACATTGTTAATGGGGGCTCACAAGCAGTAATTAATTTCAACCAGGAGATCACAAGACATTATCTCCAAAGACAATTCCATTAGGAACGTGGAGGTAATTCTTGGTTAAATGATTATTAATTTGAACTCTTTTGGATCCAAGAGACAGAGGCCCATCTCAGATGAGTGTAAACGCAAATAAGAGTACAACTGGGAAGTCTGGAGGCGACACTCATTTCAGTTCTCCAGGAACTCCTGGCTCATTTCTTGTGTAGGCTTTTCATGACAGTTGCACATAATCCATGTCACAGGAAAGGGTGGAGTTTCACCACGGATGGCTCCATCCTCATATCACACCATGTGGCTCTGGATTGTGTTTAACAGCCATAGAAGGCCTGTAAATAAAATCCCATGGAAGGCTTCTGCCCTATCTAGCTAGGGTCCTGTGACTATTTCTTTTCTAATCACTGTGGCTTATGGAGTGTGAAATAAGCTCTGACCTGAGTCACGTACTCAGCTCCTGGCTATGGTACATACAGTGCTATGATTGAGCTGCTGGTGCTACAGGGACTCACACAAAGAACATCATTTTAACCAGGAGCATGGGAAAGCCTTCAAGATGATATATGGAATCAGCTAAAAGGGGATGCAAAAGGAGGGGAAATAGGATGCTGGGCAGATGAAAACAGGTAGCCACTACAGTAACTAAAATGCAAGCATATAAAGGCAAATGGCACGTAGTGTCCTGTAGCAAAAATATGGTTTGATTGTTGAGGGCAGGCAGTGGAGAACCAGGCAGAAGAGTCAAATTGGGCAGGCTGTGCCGCGGGAGCCTTGAGTGACCGATGGAATCATCAAAGGGCTTTGGTTGTCATCAGACCTATGTGTCCCTATCCCCTTTTTCAGAAACAATGCCTGTGAAATGTCGAAGCTGTCAGACTGTCATAACCATGCACCACTCCTTCCTTTCACACATTTACCTTTCCTTACCCCTAACAGTCTGTATACTGTCCCATCTCTATTCTATATGTAGTCCCTACAAAACCTGGCCACTTATTTTTCATCTAAGGTCAGTACCACCTCAGGGAATTGCATTTGTTCAGCATTGAAATTCCTGGACTCTTAAAACAACAAACACCTAAAACTTGACTTTTTAATCACTTTGGTAGCAAAAGTGGGGAATGGGAAGATGAGTGGAAATGTAATAGGAGTAGGTCCCTATCTATAGCATAGGTTCTTGGAGTTAGCCTGAAGACTTCAGAGCTATAGTCATCGACTGAACTCTGAATTGATAAACTATGAATGAACTATAAACCACATGATCAGAATATGCCTATCTTTTCTTACATATAAGTGTACTTTATCCTCTGATGTTCTAGACGTAATTGTGGCCACCAGCCTTCCGAGTAGAACAGAATGTGGCAGCCACAGCTGATGAACAGGGAGATCTTTCGATTTTCATATACTTTTTGGAAGAGTTACCACAAACTGTATGACCAGGATTATTTTCCCCAGAATGCTTAGAACAGCCTAGTCTGAGGTTGCTTCCTGTAGGGCACAACCACTTGTTTCGGGTCAGCAAGATAGCAAACGATTCATTTCAGCTAGAGAAACACAGTATGATGCAGGAGAAAACGTTTACCTCTCATTTCTTTGAAATTATTAAATGTGCATGCACCAGTTCCAGCTGAGAAAAACCATAAGTGGACAATGCTAGAATAAATGTTTAAAATTTTTGTCATCCAAACTGATCAATGCAGAGAGAAAACAAACAGAAATAATGGATGCTTCAGTAAAACTGAAGATCCTGAGGAAACTAATCTGCCTTGGCTATTGAAAATGAGAGGTAACAAAAGGAAAAACAAAAACAAAACAAAAAAACCTGCCTTCAAAGAGTTTTTACTGCAGTCACCGACAACATTTAGTGGTGTTAGGGAGAGTGAACCTAAGAAGTCACAGGAGCTGAAAGAAAGGAAAGAACTTAAGGGTCTTGGGAAAGTCATGGTGCCAGCTACTTCTGAGAAATGTCCCTATGGGCAAAAATTCTCCATCTGCCTACTGGCAGAGCTGGGATTATGGGAGACTTAGAATGAAAATGGTTATAATTTTTTGTCATGAAGCTCAAAGGGAAACAAAAAGTTTGAGAGATCACGTACAGACCGAGGTGGGTGTGGGTGCAGCCAAGAAAAGGTATGAGTGAGTGATGCTCCTAGATATTCAGTGTTTTCCAGGAGAAAGCACTAAAGGTCAAGTGTTAACATACTTGTTTTTCATCTTATTCCAGCAGAAGACCAGATGTAATATTCCTAAAGAATATTCCCCAACATATCCTGACAACTGTTGGGTGGGGAGGAAGCAAGTTGTGCCCTGTTACATATAAATGAAAAACCATAAGGTAGCAAACAATACTAAGCATGCACCCGCCCCTATTCAAACACAAAGGCAGAGGGAAAGTTCATGCTAACATTCTGCCACGGGGCTATTTTTGGGGAACACACACACACACCAAAAAACAAAACACAATAGTAAGATATCTTCTCCTAGTCTCCAAAAAGGACAGTACTTAAATTTTAAATTTCTGAGTTAAGCTATGTTGGAACAGTTTTAGAAGTGACGTATTTGTCATGAATGGATAAAAGGCCAATACATAAACACTATGGAAAGGAAGGTTAAACATTAGTTAACACTGTGCAACTTGTTTCCTTAAGTTTGCATTTGTCATGAGAATAGAAAACTAACAAAATATTTCCTGGGCATTTTTTTTTCTTGATTTTCTTTTGTTGTTTTGTATTTCTTTTTCTTTTTCCTGGGTATTTTGAATCTGAGACATAAAAGGAAGTCTGTTCAGACCTGATAGAATACTCTTATGAGGGTCTGGAAGGAAGAAGGGACCAACTGGGAACTCAAGCTTATAGCCATGTGTCAACAGATTTCTTAATAATGTATCAGTTACACAGAGAGGTGTGTGTGTGTGGAGAGGCTGGGGGACAAAAATGAAGAGAGGCAGTTTCTGCCCTTTAGGCGGAGTTTCCTATGGATTAGGGGAAACAGTCTGGTATAAGACACAGTTGGGAATCAGGGCACTAAGTTCCAATTATGATTCTGTCATTGGTTGGCCATGTGATTGTATAGGGTTGAATGGGTCACTTAAAAAATGAAGGAATCACATGAAGAGGTGAAACTGTAAAATGAAGGAATGAAATGTGATAGCATTTCTCTAGGCAAATTCCAAATAAAAAAATATGGCTAAATAAATTTGGAAGCCCTCACACAGCATCAGATAGATTCACAAAGCATTTAGTGTAGCAAAGGCTCCCAAAGCCCTGCTGTAATGGAAATTTTAAAATTCGTCAATTTCTAAACTTATCACATGACACCTGTTAATATTTGTAGAACATTCTTAAGAAATGAATGGTCTCTATGCCCCTTCCAGCTTTAAAATGCCATCATTAATATTTTTTACTTTACCTCTTCCCTCTGCTTTTGATATATTTAGTCTTTCATGGAGTCTTTACTTTTCACTTTACTGCTATTTAAATGCTCACTTGGTACTCTAACAGGGTTGGATTAAATAATCTCTAAAAATCTGTACAAATCCGGAAATTTGATGGTTCTTTGAAAACATGAAAGCATCTACTGAAGACTGAAAGAGAAGGTATATAACCTAGGCTGTCACCAACTCAGCACTAACATTTACTAAATGAGACCTTTGAGATTCTTATGTTTTAAGTTCAGCCAGAGTACCATCACATTCCTGGCAGAGGCTTGAGGCACAGGAATGACAGCAGAATACAGATAACGGATAGCAAACTTTAGAATAACTATAGAAGTCAACTACCCCACACACAGTTTAGTAAAACTTAGTTTCTTTTTCTAGTATATGATTGCTACATTTTTTTTGCTCTGCCTTGATCTTTAATATCTCATGTTTCTTTAGAAGAACAATTTTAATACATACACTCAAATTTTTCTCTATTGTCCAAGTGCTTTACTCATTAATTAGCTGATAAGATAGAAACACCAATGTGATTGATCAAAAAGAATTTACTTGTCTTCTAACACAGACGGCACAGTAAAATCTCTTGGCTTGATCTGACTCCACTGGAAGGGGCTCATGTACTATCGTTGGAATGAACGGAGGCACTAGGTGTGATACTGCACTGACAATTTCTTTTTCTTTTCTCTGCTGTTTAGGTGATGCAAAGCTGGAATATGGTGTGTTAGATTTCTTTTTAGTATGCTTCAGCTCCCAACAAGGAAACAGAGAGAAAACAACAGACTAAGGAGGAATGTTTACATGTCTGAGGCCTTTAGTGTGAGTATTCCGTATGAAGCATGTTCAGTGTGATTACTTCAAAAGCTAAAAGATGCCGTTTAACAGAAACAAGTAAAACATAGGATTCCTAAGGCTTGCTTTACATACAAAAGAGAAGTTATTAGAAAATCCAGCATGTGTGTGTAAAAATCTAAATTTTTTTTTTTTTTTTTTTTGGATAGAGGGCCCGGCTCTGTCACCCAGGGTGGAGTGCAGTGGCACAATCTTAGCTCACTGCAGCCTTGGCCTCCCAGAATAATGCAATCCTACCCACCTCAGCCTCCTGAGTAGCTGGGACCACAGGCGCGTGCCACCACACCAAGCTAATTTTTGTATTTTTTGTAGAGACTGTGTTTCACCATGTTGTCCAGGTTGGTCTTCAACTCTTGGGCTCAAGCAATTGTCCCTGCTTGGCCTCCCAAAGTGCTGGGATTACAGGCATGAGCTGCCACACCCGGCCAAATCCAGTATATTTTGAAATTGTGCCCTAAAATACAGTAACATTGGATTATAATATAAGCAAAATTACTATAGAAAATAAAGTATGAACTAACATAAGGCCTTAGCAAGACTAATTTTAAAGTAAAAAGCAAGATTTCATATAAGACATTCTTATTCTAACCCTCAATAATTCCTGGGAACCTAAGTTCAACAATCTAATCAGTACTCAGGAGAATCATCATAGCATGTACACAAAATAGAGAATAAAATTTTAATGGTATCAAAAACAAAACTTTTTTTTGGCCGATTTAGTACTTGCTGGAATAAAGTTGCAAAATGTTACTCAGTAACTGACTCAGCTTCTCATCAAGCCAGAATTACACATACTCTGTATATTAATTGAGTATATACAAATACATCCAATGTTAACATGCACAGACATAGAAACCAGGATGCTACAAAAGAAAATCACCATCTCTACTGATGAAATAATGAACTGAAAACAAAACATCCACCCAGTAGTCCAGAACATCTTAGTTTTGAAAAGGTTCTGAATATTGCTCTTTCCAAGAATTTAAATAAACGCCAAACAGTTAAATTTGACTGTTTTCTCAATATGAAAAAAAGCAGACATATTCCTATAGCTATAGGAACATACCTTTTACTCAGTCATATCAAATTACAAGGTTTGACATAATTTCACTCTTCTCAGGTTAAAAGGGCTCTTCATATTCTAGTGGTTAAGAATATAACCCTTAAAGTTCTTATGCATTTGAGTGTCATACCACCTACTGCAACATATGCTCAAGTACCTTTAACGATACAGTCATATAGCATGACTTAATTTTCCTGAGAACTAAATTAGACCTACGAAATAAACAGGCTATGAAAATGACCTGAGTTTATAGGAATCTCTAAGTTAGAGATTACTTTAGCTTTGCTAAGATTCCATCAAAAGCCTTTTATAGTAAGGGTTTCTTAGTGAGTCACATATTTGGTCATGGACCCTTGGAATTTTTTGAACATGAAAAAGAAGTGCTTTATGTTGTGCAAATTCAACAAAAGGCTGAAGCAGCCAACAGTACTGATAGTGCTAAGTAAAACCTACAAGTAAGCCACAGGTTCTACTATCTTATGAAGAAAGGAGTAGGTGAGATATTTGGCTGACCAAGTCTGCTCCTAGTTTGACAATGATTATTGGGAAGCTAAGCAATTCCTTCCAAGATAAGAAAAGACAGCACCTTAAGCGGAACCTAGGGAAAACCACTCAGAAGTGAGGGTTGTGTCCAACAGGGATGTCTATTGATCCCCTCTAGATAACTCTTCTTTTGTGTGAGAACCCAAGAACATGGAAGTCAAGCAGGGAAACACTGGCTTCATGGTTATTTCTCTGAATTATGAATTGCAACATCTGTTATTGTTTGCACACTACTAAAAGGTCACATGTGAATTAAGTCATTGAACAGCATATAAGAGTATGGTCTGGCTTCAATTCAAGCTTTTCTGTTTTTTTAGAGACAGGGTCTGACTCTGTCACCCAGGCTGGAGTATAGGGGTGTGATCAGAGTTCACTGCAGCCTCGAACTTCTGGGATCAAGTGATCCTCCTGCCTCAGCCTCTTAACTGGGACTACAGGTGTACAGCACTACAAATAGCTAATTTTTCTTCTGTTTTTTTTTGCAGAGAGGGGCCTCACTATGTTGCCCAAGCTGGTCTCAAACTCCTGGGTTCAAATGATCCTCCCACCTTGGTCTCCCAAAGCATTGGGATCACAGGCATGAGCCACGGTGACCACCCCAATCCAAGCTTTTCCGACTTGTAATGTAATCTAATTCAAGGCACTTTAAATGTTTTGGTGCCTTGCTGTATTAACATGTAACATGAGAATAAGATTTATTTACTTACCTCAAGAAGCTACCACATGGGTTATTGAATGTACTCCTCTTAAACTTTGAGCCCCTCAGATGAAAAGCACTGTGGAAATAATTACAGGTGAAGAAAACCCTTCCAATACCTCACATTTGTGCCTTCTGTCTCAATGGCACATTGACAAACAATGGTGCACTAGTTAGTGGCACTCCATCTCTTCCTATATGTTGTTTGGCACACAAATGTTTATACATTTAAAATAGCTGTCATACTGCCTATTCAAAAGCATTTACTGTTTTCTAATAAAGCTAATGAAATGTACTCATTATGGAGTACTCTGTGTCAAGTTTAGAAAAACCTTAGCTTTCTCTGAAGTACATATAACATAACAAAAAGTTTATTTAAAAAATTGAGCTAGTGTTGTATGAAGCCATAGGTTTTTAATGGGGAAAAAAAAAAAAAAAAAAAGTATGCCACAGTGTCTGTATATTCATCTGAAGAGTACAAAGATGGAGTTCTGAGAAAAAAGGGTTTAAGACTGGAGAAGATAAATCTGGTTCTTAAGTTCAAAGCAAACATTAAAAAAGTAATATCTCATACATTGAAATAAAGCAATCAGAGGTAATAAATTATAAATACAGTAGTTCAAATATTGTTTTAAGCATTAGTTTTTCTAAACAAGTAAAATTCAAAACATTTTGAATCTGTTATATTCCTTCAAAGGGATGTAAAAATGGAAGCCTTTGTAGAAATCTGCAACAATGATACCACCTTGTAATCTTTATAGAGAATACACTGAACCTTGACCATTTTTAATTTATAACATACTTTGGTTAATACATTAGGTTCCATATGCCTTTATACTTGGGAGGAATCAGATTGTGATTTGTAGCCTTTACATGCAGTTTACCCAAACCTTCTTCACTTCTAGGTCTTGATTCTCTGGAGAAGGTTTTATCAGACTCATAATTAAAATGATGGAAATTGTAAATAACTTCTCTGGACTGAAACCATCTTTTTTTTTTTTTTTTTAAATAAAGTGCTTTTAAATTCAAATATCTGTTGCCCTAAACCAAACTGAAATATACTTTAACCCTGAAATCTCCATATCTTGACACACACATTTTAACAGAAAAAAAAAAAAAAAAAAAAAAAAAAAAAAAAAAAAAAAAAAATCAGTTTTGGGCTATTCATGTCCTTTGAGAGTTCAGATTGGATCTAAATGGGGTTTTGCATCATTATCGTGCTCATGTTTGTACATGAAGGTTAAAAGAAAGAGGGCAACATCCAAGGATGACCAATAGGCAGTATGTGACGTGACAGCTGACCAATAGCGGCTCTCCACAAGGCCTTCTCTGAGTTCAAAATCAATCCTGTGATCCAACTCCACTAAAAAGAGAAGAAGTTAAACAAATTAATACAGGTTATAATAAGATATGTTCTATATAGACTTTAGAGTTGAGATTAAAATTTTAGCTAAATAGAAGTGATTCTGTCATTTTTTTAAAAAGTGAATTTCCATTATCATCTGATGAGAAAAACACTCAAAAGAGCTTTAGTACAGGATTCTATTTCTGAAGTTCTTTCCTTTGTATGCTAAAGTTAATATGAAATAATAAAGGAAGACAAAAAAAATTACTTGGCATATCACAGAATATTTCAGAGTTAAAACTACTTTAAACTTGGCATTACCATTTAATCCTCATGCCTAATCAATAAGGAAATTGCCCCTCCTGAAGATTTACAGATAATGCCCATGGGAGTGCAAGAGATCACTCAATCGCCTCCTTAGGGAGGCCCTATATATCTACTGGTTATGTAGGGGATATGTTAGAAGATAACCATCTGTTTACAGTCCTAGAATGTTTTCTTCTCTACTGGGTTGAATGCCTCACAGGCAACCCCCATAAACCCTAGTCTCCATCCAGTCAGCAGGGTCTAACATATGCCTGGGAAACACAAATGCTCATTAAGTGTTTGTTTAACAAAAGAAGAACCTACATGGGGGTTGGGAAAGTTAAACTGGGAGGAGCAGTGGTGATTCTTGGGAGGAAGAACTTTGCTTAAAACAGTGCTGTCCACAAACAATTGAGTGAATTCAATCAAGTATTTTCTAAAACCCACGGAAAGTCCTTGCGACACCTGTTAGAGAAAAATCACCTTAACAAATCAAGGCTCTAAGATAATTCCAATGGACTCATTTAATAAATCCTTAGAGATAAACACTTAAGAAAATGACATTTTGATCTTTAGGAACTCCTTTAAAACTGTTAATGAGCCATACAGTGTTTTGAAGGGTCTATGTTACAAACAAAACAAAAATACTCAAATCACTACCAACCAGACACTGTAAAGTCTGCTCCTGAACAAGCACCAAAAGATTTTAAGAGTAAAACTGGCAAAAATTAAGGAGGAGATTGGAGACAAAGTTGGGTTTTGCTGTATACTGGGAATTTGGTCATCATACATAGGAAATCATAATACTCTAGGGAGAGACTTAATATAAATTTGTAATGCTTATTTTAAATAGGTATTTTGTGACAATATTATTTGGTACAGTTATTTTTCTATTCAATTATGCTCTTCTTACAAGGAATGTTGAGAAATCTAGCTACACATTTTCAGAGAAGGTTTGTATTTAAGTGGTATAAATACCAATTAGGCTATAAAATACTTGTAAAATATATTGGCATGGGCTTTTTGCTAAGTTTTTTAGACTGCATTTTTAAAACTTAAATTACAATAAGCTAATCCATAACAAGTCAGAAATAGCTGAAATCCATATGTGGACCTGTGAGTTAGTAAATGTCCTCATCTTTTACATTCTATGGGACATCTGTATTAGATTTGTAGGTACATTCTGACACAACAGAGAGGAACATAAAAATAGAAGAAACTGCATACTCAAGCACAATAAAGATGAGTCAAGATGAAGTTAATTATGAAGAGAAAAGAAGATAAAGATAGATGGGAAACGTGTTAATATTGGTGAAGACCACAAAGTTATAATTTTTAAGAATTCACTTTCAAACGCTACTCCATTATGTTTTCCTAGTCCAACACTCTTCAGTTACAATTCTGTTTAAGTCAAAGAAAGAAAGATATTTCCTGTTTATAACACGGGTTATTTGGCTCCACTTTGATTGTATGTTCTTGAAATTATTCTTTTTGTTTTGAAAAGGGGTCTCACTCCGTCGTCAGGCTGGAGTGCAGTGGCTCGATCTCAGCTCACTAGAACCTCCACCTCCTGGGTTCAAGTGATTCTCCTGCTTCAGCCTCCCGAGTAGCTGGGACTAGCGGCATGTGCCACCATGCCCAACTACTTTTTGTATTTTTAGTAAAGATGAAGTTTCACCATGTTGGATAGGATGGTCTCAATTTCTTGACCTCATGATCCGCTCACCTCGGCCTCCCAAACTGCTGGGATTACAGGTATGAGCCACCGTGCCCAGCCTGAAATTATTCTTAATTTGCACACTATTACTGTCTTACAACACTGCCTTTCATTGAGTAGACACTCAAATGTTAAATTTCATTCTTGTCCTATATTATGTGCCCTTATCATTTTATCACTTACAGGGACTTTAATCAGTGTCACTAACCATATTGGCTCCCCCTATCCTTTTTTTTTGGGACGGAGTTTCGCTCGTTACCCAGGCTGGAGTGCAATGGTGCGATCTCGGCTCACCGCAACCTCCGCCTCCTGGGTTCAGGCAATTCTCCTGCCTCAGCTTCCTAAGTAACTGGGATTACAGGCACGCGCCACCATGCCCAGCTAATGTTTTGTATTTTTAGTAGAGACGGGGTTTCACGTGTTGACCAGGATGGTCTCGATCTCTTGACCTCGTGATCCACCCGCCTCGGCCTCCCAAAGTGCTGGGATTACAGGCTTGAGCCACCGCGCCCGGCTCCCCCTATCCTTCTATATTTCTCTACAGGTTGTCTCCATCAAAATGGGAATTAGGTAGGTAGCTTGTACTTGATGAACCTGTTTTAAGTTCTCATTCTCCCTGAAAAGGTTTATCCCAGGCAGTCTGGCAGTCAGTGCAGTGGACCTCACATCTGTGTTGGTTATGTAGGTGGATGGATGAAACTAGATGGGCCTGTGTTCCATCTTCTCTCTCCCTTTTAGGTAAATCACAGATTTCCCAAGAAAGTAAGGGTCGACATGGCAGCACCATTCTACATCTGCTGTGAGATCAGCTCTTGGCCAAAGTAGGCTCAAATCTACATAGAGTGGCCTTGGACCTACTTTCTATTATTACCATCTTAAGAATGGGTGTTGTCATACAGGTTGGTAGTTTTTCCCTGCTTTCTCTAGGTCAGCTAGGTCAAAGAAAAAGGAGAACGTAAAATCATCCTTCTTTTTCTCTCTGGAATGCCCAAGTGACAGAATTTCTCTATCCATAAGATAAAGAATCAGGTTTCTAAACAGTTGAAGAGAAGTAAAAATGAGAAAAGAAACTGTTTTTAAACAATTATCAGCTCTTTGCTTACACTATTTTAAAACAAGGATTATTTTCTTTCTGGGGTGTCACATACATGGGCATATTTCTTTCCCTGTTCCCCAAAGTAGAGTATCTGCTATATTCCACGTGAAAGCGTCTGACAAGAATCTCCATAGTGTAAAGGTAAAGTGTCATAAGTAGTGTACTTTCATCAGAGAATTCTCCTGTGCACAAGGCTTGTCAACAGGCATATCATATTTAAAAAATATGAATAGAAAGTAAGCATCTTTGTATTGCAATGTATACTAACTGGATGGGTTTCTACCATTTGATGGAAAAATCTCAACTTCCTGGAGAGAAGTTTTCAAAAACTTAGTATCTTAAAAGCTATCTTAGTTGTAAGTAATAATTATGGTCATAATTGCATTTTTGGCTTAAGGTAGACAACAAGAAAAATACTTATAGTAAAGACACTCCATTTCCAAATGCCTCGTGAAAGATTCACTCATAATAAGAAAGATCATGTTCAGAGGTTTTGTTGTTATGTCTTCCTATTTCTGTGCTGCCTAAGAGCAACTCTATGTTTCATGTGGTTAAGTGTTCGACATTTGAGGAACATTTACATTTTGTGAATTACAATAGTTCCAAATATATTTAAGAATAATCTCCTACCATCCTTTATTTTAAAAAATAACAAAAACTATAAAACTAGGTTCATAATCAGTTGTTATATGTGCCAAAAAAATGGCCCTAATTTATTTCAGGATAAACTAATTTATCCTCAAAGACATACCTCACATTTGACAATAGATATGCTAGGTGGGTAAATCCTGAATACAAAGGTCTCAATCATTCATACAAAGAAATGAATGGCTAGATTTGTTGGACCCTTCCCAATTTGGTTTGACAAAATTTTCCAGGCAAATTCAGAACTACTCCCTTTTAATCGTTCTCAATTCTTCTCAAGAAAATAAGTTATATTTCCCTTTGTACCCCATGCTTCCCACCTCTGCGGTTTTGGTCATGCTGATTCTTCTCCCTGCAATGTCTTTTCATCTCTGCATGTCCAAACCCTCCCCCTTCCAGAGAGCCTTTTACCATTTTCCAGGTGAAAGCAATCTTTCATTCCTTAGAACTCAGAGAGTACCTCTGTTTTGTGGTTCATCACATTCTACCATATATTATAATTACTTACGCAGTTATCTACCTTCCCTACTAGAATTTATGTTCCCTAGAAAAGATACAATTTTCACACTAGCTTCTTTATAGGCAGTACTGAAGTTTGTTTTGTCTTATCTTTTCTAATGACTACCATGGTCTCTTGACTCAAGGTAAATAGTGAAGTAAATTATTGCTGAATGAATGAAAACAGGAAGTGCAAAAAGAAGCCACATAGATATTATCACCTGAATCATATGGTATAGATATGATTACTGGTTTAACTGCTTAGGTAGGTAGGCAGGATGGTTTTGAGATACTGGATATATGGGCTACTTGGTTGCAGGATAAATATATGAGTAAATTAATTTTCCTTTCTCCAAGCAAAAAATGCAAAAAAATAAATAAAATTATTTCTTTATGAAGCAGGGACCAGAGAGAGAACTTATGTAAGATAATTTCTTAAGGGTAATTTACTGATTAGATCAACACAAACTGAATATGAGTATTTTTTAATTGAAAAAATTTAGGAAAATTGATGAAGAAACTGTAAAATGAGTTGTGGTTAAAACACTAAAAAAAAAAAAACAAAAAAAACATGTGTTTTGTCTAAGACAAAATCCAATATCTTTTTTTTTTTTAAATAAAGAGAAGCTGTGGAAAAAGGAATCAGAAGTTAGTCATAAAAATAATTTTAGACTGCTAAAGTTAATCCATATACATTTAATCCATAAAATACATACTGAAAATTAAGAGATTAAAAATCTCTTGCATCCAAGAATACTGTTTTTTGAGTGAATCTACTCCCCTAAAGTACATTAAATATTCGTGTTGAAAGCAGTTATCAGCTATGACATACCTATAACCCTAAGTGATAAATTTACTGATACCTAAAATAACCAGGAATGATTAAATTCTTTGTACTATGAGGAATTCTTTTATATCTAAGTATATTAAATGAAAAGAAATAGCAAACCTTTTTGGAGCCTTTAGGACAATAAAGAAGAAAGAAAATGACCTAATACTTTTCTTCTTTCTCTAAAAGGTTCAAAGGTTCCTTCCTTGTAGAAGCATACAAGAATATACTTTGGCACATTAAGTGGCTATTCAATTTTCATTTCAGGACCACTACCATTTAAGATTAGAAAATATGGGAAGAAAATACGCATAAAATAGCCTGTAATGGTGACACTGAAGCTGATCTCATAGAAGAAGTAATCCAATTTTTCAATGAGCAGAAGAACTCTAAGTAGATCATTTTTATAGTATTCTGAATGCTATTCCTGACATATACCATACCGAGGGCATTATCTTTATTCTGCATTACATTTTCCGGAAAAAGAAGTTGTGGGAGATTAAAGAACGATTCTTGAAGTCTGAAATCTGTGAAAAAAAAAACACAAGATGCTGTAAAGGGTTGGTTGATGATTAAAAATGGCCTTCAATGATGTAGTGGCCAAAAGTTAGAACAACACTCCCAAATAAGCTGACTAAACATAGCATACATGAAGTAGTACAAACCTTAATTTTTGTAAGGAGCTCTTTCATGGAAAATGTAAGCATAACTAACTTGAAATATAATTTCATAATCTGTTAACACCCAGATATCCCCCAAATTCATAGCTAATTCAGTTCCTAACCTATATGCAAAACAATGCTAAAAGAAACAGATCTTTTCATTATATATTAGAAAAGAAGTCCAGACTTTTCAAAAGAAATGAAGAATAGTTATGTAAGATGCTTCAGCTGGATGAAAATAAAATAGGTTTCAATTGAAAACACTTCTTCTTCATATAAAGAAACTGACAGATCATGAATTCTATGCCTGTGTCCAATTTTAGCCTCAAATAGCAAGAGAATCAAAGTCCGTAGCTTCAGAATAAAGGTTATCCAGAAGAACTGAGGCAATTAATGTTAAGTAGAAGGAAGAAAGAAGGGATGCCAGAATCACCTAATCACAATGACCAAATTTCAGAAAGAAAATTTAATGAAGAAAAGTTTTATGATTTGCACGATATAACCAAGACAGCACTAACGACGAGAAATTACAACGATTACACAGATTATTGAAGCAAGTCAAATAATTAGTAAAGCAAACCTTGGGGATAGGATTTAAAAGACAGAATCTTAGTATAGTTAATAGTCAAATTTTAATAGTTATCTCTATATCTAGAGATGAATATGTGTAATATGTGAATATGTGTAAGACTCATGATTATGTCATATTGAGTCTTGTTGACAAGAAATTTACCGTTTGGACCATCAGAGAATTTATATGCAAGAATGACATAGTATGTTTTTGTTAAGTTCTCCAAATAAAAAGATGCAATACAGCTATGCACATCTACTAACTGCTGTTCTGGAAGAAAAACTCGGGGTTTCTCTATAATTTTGAAATTACTATGTTAAACAGGAAAAAAAAAAAAACTTAAAAGGTTTTATTCCTTCAGCTCCTATGGATTCTATACATATGTTTTCATTACCCTTTTTTCTAGGGGGTTAAACCCTATCCTGCTCTTCTTGCTCCTGCACTCATTCTAATGTTTACTAGCACTACTCTTGTGCATTAATGACATTACAGAGAATCATGGCTTTTTACCTGCTACCTTACAAAATTCTTTGAAACTAATTTTCCTTGGAAGTTAGAGGTTTCTGCATGCCACAACAGAATTTTATATTTTCACAATTATATTTTTAATATTAAGTAGAAAAGGAAACAGAAAGAGTGTGAGAACTCTTATAGGAAAACTAAAATATATTTAATGCAAATATCAAAGTCGAAAACTGAATTTTCTAGACTTGAAATTATAAAATTTTCAGTGCCCAGAGTCTGGCACAGATAGAATTAAATTAAAAATGCTGTTGGCCCAAATAGGAATGTTCAACCCTATTAATAATTTATCCTGGAGTGGAGTTGACTGTGGAAGCACTATTCAGCCTCTAGGAGTGTCACACCTGAACTTTCTTTTTAAGGATGGATGGCAATGAATGCCATCACTTTACAATTTAGAGTAGCAGACACAGTAAGAACACAACACTGTAAGTAACTGAAATAAACTCTGTTAAAAAATTTTTAGAGAAAGAAAGTTTTCTTCCTGCTATAGTTATAGAAAAGGAGTAGCTAGTTTCAGAATCTGTATTTCTTTACAGGTGTCGATAAAAAATAATATGACATTTTAGTTTTATTTTACTAGACACTTAAAAATAATGGTCAAGTTCAGACTCTTGAAAGTAAATATGTACAAATATATACTAAGTGTATTAGCATTTCACAACTATTCAAGATTTTAAACTCTGTAAGTCCACTGGAGAAAAGTTCAATAAAGATCTATTATAATGCTAAGTCCAACATAACTATCCATTTATTTACTGGTTTTTTGAATATCTACTTTACATTAGGTAGCTGGGATGGAAGTGGAAGCCATTCAGCAGATCCAATAAAATTTCTAAGCTTTGAAGGTCTTATAATTAGGTTGGATGAAGGCAACCGGGGGATGAGAAGCAGGATGACTTTGGTATAGCAGTTTTTAAAAGTCTCAAGACTAGATACAGCATAGATCTGAAGCAATAATTACATGATTTCTGAGACTGAGAAGACCATATCTAAAAAATTCAGGAGGAACGCACCCTAAAGTGATTTGTTTTATACTTGATGTTTAAGACCCCTGTGCCACAAGGCCTTAATTATTAATGTTCTGTTAATTCACCCATGTAGAAAGTAAAACTGCATTTTCCTGGAAATTAGTCTTAAAAATATAAGCAGAAGGAAAGCATTTTTTTCCTTCAAAGTTAAGGGAGTTGACTAGCTGGTATTAGTATCTTAGACCTCCCTGCCCTCCCCAAGTTTTAAAAAGATACAGTGTAAACTTAAGGAAATAAGGTATGAACTAACATGCAGTATCAAGGAAGCCAGAGCTGCTATGTGGAAGGGCCTGTGTTGCCATGGCGGTAGCAGGAGGTGAGGCAACTGGCTTCTTCTCATCTTCCACTGAGTCTTTTGATGTTTCAGATGACTGTGTTGCAGATGAGCGTCCAAATCTTGAGAACAACATTCCTCCAAGTCCCTTTCCAATGCTAGCAGCCCCTGTATTTCACAAAACCGGGTAGTCATTCCGTTGAATTACACCACACGCTAGGCTAAAGAGCACCACCCATAATTATAGCCAATTGGCAGAGGGATCAAACCCTAGTCATGTTTTTCCAGGGTGGGAACATAAGAAAATTATAATTTAGATTGTAGGTTTCTAAATAAAAATGATGAAGAGAATGAGAGTTGTACAAGTTCTAGGAATATAACATAGGAATATATAAACAAAGGAATAAAGATTCTATTTTATTCAACTGATCATGGTTTATTAAAATACTTGGCAAGATTAAAATCTTTAATAAAAGAACTATGCTATCAACATGAGTATAGACTTGCTATTGATATACTTACTAGTGAATATAAATGGGTATTTAAGAAAAAGCCATCAATAAACAATGTATTAATATGACAAAGGGAAACTGCAAAGGAGTCCTGCAGATGAAGCCTATTTATAGTGCCACCTTGTGGTATTTTATATTAAGGCGACTTGTAAAGCAATGGACAGATTCAAATAGCACCCAAGAGTTCCAGTGACACAGCAAACACTGTGCTAGTACTGGGGATTGTTCAAAGAAAAATTAAACATCCTTGTTGTCCTCAGAAATTACATAGTTTGAGAAACTTTTAGAACAGATCACAGAACTGGCTGGTAGGGAGCACCCTCTAACACAAATACTTTCTCATTTCACAGATGAGCAAGTAGAGCATTAAAAACTGATATTATTTGCTCAAGATCTTGTAAGCAAGTGGTAGGACCAAGATTAAAACGAGGGACTTGACTCTCATAACAGCTTTTTCTGGTCCATCCAGCTAGCTCATATTCTAAAACTACAAGATCTGATCTAATTAGAGAACCTAAGAGCTTTCTGGGCCTCAAATATGAACACTGGGAGGACAGTTAATTCTAGACATGGGGATTAACTATTGAGAGTTTCCTAATACACAGACTATTTCTAGTCCCCCAAACTTAATGCATATAAATGTGCTTATATTATAGATAAGAATAGTTAAAAGAAATTACCTAATATGCTTGCTTTGCCTATATTTGTTATAGATTCCCCATAGTGTCGGCGGGACAAGACTGGTGAGGTCACGGGGCTTGGTATGGTTGAAATGCCTTCATTCTCTGAAATTGAGGTAGGTTCTTTAGCTGGGTTGAGAAAGCTTGGCTTCATATGTTCATAAGGTAGAGGATTTGAAGTATTATACCAATGGATCTGGACAGGTGAAATGTTGCTGTAGTGTTTCAGTATTAATGGTTCTAATCTATAAGCCTTGTTTAAAAAAAAATTCAAAGAAACACAACGTTAAGACACAATGCTTAGATTTTAGTAAACTGTTCTTACTCTATTGTATGTTAAGTAAACTTTGGAGAAGGAATTTAATTAAAAAACAATAACTATTTCCAACATGTATTTCTATTTGTTCACTGTTAATATGTAGTTGGTCTAATGATGAGATTATGAAAAACAGTCTAGGCTAATAGTGTCTATCAATTAGTTTTTCAGAGAAATATATTTTTATTATGTTCATATATCATGTAACAATTACATTTATTTTAGTCTCATGAGCAAAGCTGAAGTAGTAGTTGGTAATCCTGGGAAACAGCAAATAAGGCCAATTTTTAGTGTTTCAGGAGCTCTTTTTAAGCTCTATTTTAAAACAGATTAATATGGTAACAGTATAAATCACATGCCAGCCTAAGAGCATCTGTCTCATGTGAAGTAGTGATGAGACAGCAGAAAAGGCAATGTATATGTTGTCAGAATCCCACAAATTCATATTCTGGTTTATATCCCTTATTAATTTTTTAATTTGTATTTTTAGAAAATTTTATTTTATTTTTAAAGATGGAGATGGGGTCTCGCTATGGTTCCCGGGTGGGTCTCGAATTTCTGTGCTCAGGTGATCCTCCCTCCTCAGCCTCCCAAAGTGTTGGGGTAACAGGCATGAGCCACTGTGGCTGGCCTCTGTCACTTATTAACTGCATGATGCTTGTCAAGTCGCTAAGTCTCAGAGCCTTCAGTTTCCTGAGCTGTAGAAAGGAGTAACACTTCCTCTCTTACAGAGATGTGAGAAAGAACAGGTAACATTTATAAAAACTGCCTTGCACAATTCTGACATTAACTATTTTAAGAAGTATTAATTTAAAAAAAAAATCACAGAAAAACTATAAAATGAATAATAAAAATTTATGAGTCTGGAACCCTCCTTTAAAATTACAACCACGTTTAAGATATACAAAGGACAGGGCTCAGAGCACACCTATGAACTGAAATTCACTTTCAAGTTATGAGACAATGAATAAAACGAGTATATGTTAATGAAATGTTTATTGTCTAGCTGGCTGTATACATTTTACTTAATCCTAACAATCCTAGAAGGCAAAATATTATTATCTACATCATACAGATAAGATACAGTCTCAGAAATAACTTGGTCAGGACTGTGCAGTTTGTATTTGAATATTAAACTTCCAGTTTGGTGAAGTTTAATATAGCAGTTTTAAGTCTTTAACATATGGGAGATTTTCTAAAATTTGAATGGTTAGTCAATGTTATCTTTATTTGGTGCTAGCTAAAAGGATTCTTTAAAAGACTTTCCACAATTATATAAAGCTATTTTTTTTCAGAGAATAAATGCTATTTAAAATAATTTAATATTTAGTTAAACCTAGCCTTTTCCCCAAGAAGTTTTAAGGAGGCGTTTTTCTTGTCTGAAAATCTTACTTGGCATTACACTGTATACCTGGATGCAGGGTTCTTGGAGTGCTTTAATTAAAAACAAATATTTACAACATAAACATGATAGAGAATAAAAAAATCCAACGTTTTGCAATTATACTAGGCTAAAATATTTATTTTGATGTTTAACATATATTTGCATATTTTCATTTTCACAGTCTACAAAACACATTCCAATATTGTAGCATTCCTTAGATGAAGTATTTGGAGCAGGATTTTTAAGACTTATGGTTTCTAGGTTACTGGTATTACAATTGGTTAAGGTTTGAAAGTCCAGTAGATTCCTGTCTCTGGTATGTAGTCTGGGAATGATATTTTTACATTATGTTCTTGTATTACAAGTGTAACATAACCAGACCATCTCTAAGGTGTTTTATGAACCGCAAATTAACCAAAACACACATTTAATAATCAAAGTATTTTTCATTAATTCAATGGCATCTTGTAAGATTTCTTAGATAGATTTTTTTTTTTTTTGAGATGGAGTCTCACTCTGTCATCCAGACTGGAGTGCAGTGGGGTGATCTTGGCTTATTCCAACCTCTACCTCCCAGGTTCAAGTGATTCTCCTGCCTCAGCCTCCTGAGTAGCTGGGATTACAGGCACACACTATCACGCCTGGCTAATTTTTGTATTTTTTTTTAGCAGAGACGGGGTTTCACCTTCTTGGTCAGGCTGGTCTCAAACTCCTGACCTCAGGTGATCCTCCTGACTTGGCCTCCCAAAGTGCTGGGATTACAGGTGTGAGCCACCACATCCAGCCAATAGATTTTTTTTAGGAACAATCTGATATTGAGAAACAAAGTCTATATTGCAACTCACCACCGGGTCTGTAGGATGAAAAATATTTAGTAACCGGTTACAAATCTCTCTAGGCAAAATATGGTCTTGACTTCCAGTATTTCCTGGGCGGATGCCACGCAACGCCAAAAAGACTGCTAATGGGGATCCCATACAGAAGAAATTCTCAACCTAAAATGATAAAGTCATTTTAAAGTTTAAAAATGGTGAAGTATTATTTTTCAACAAAATCTAGGCATAACATAATATATGACGAAATACAAATAATAAAATTATCTTTGAGTAAATGTGTGTGTTTTTTTCTTCTTTTTTTTTCCTGGCATTTGTTCCTGAAGTATATTTGTTTTTAATAAGAGTTGTCAGGCCGGGCGCGGTGGCTCAAGCCTGTAATCCCAGCACTTTGGGAGGCCGAGATGGGTGGATCACGAGGTCAAGAGATCGAGACCATCCTGGTCAACATGGTGAAACCCCGTCTCTACTAAAAATACAAAAAATTAGCTGGGCATGGTGGCGTGTGCCTGTAATCCCAGCTACTCAGGAGGCTGAGGCAGGAGAATTGCCTGAACCCAGGAGGCGGAGGTTGCGGTGAGCCGAGATCGCGCCATTGCACTCCAGCCTGGGTAACATGAGTGAAACTCCGTCTCAAAAAAAAAAAAAAAAAAAAAAAATAAGAGTTGTCCAGATGGGCTCTGCCATGAGCCATTCTAGAATAATCTATTTCCATATTTCATTATCTTTAAATCTAATAGAAGTTCAATAAAAGGAAGAAAAGGATCATTTTCTTACATATTTGTATACACTAATCACAGATTTATTCAGCTACTACTTTGTGTGAATAAGCTAGATGCTGTGATGGATACAAAGACCAATAAGGCACAGCTTCTGCACTCAAAGTTTACAGTCCTGTGGGGGAAAGCAGAATAAAATATGTTCATAACAGAGGGAAAGAATGCTATAAGAGAGTGAAAAAAATAATTCCAACTCCGAAGCCTTTACAGAGGAGGTAGCATTTGTATTGGCCAGTAAAAGATATAAAGGGTTTCTACAGTTGAGGCTGGATTTTGGGGCTGGAAAGAATAATGTTCCAGACTGATAGAACCAAATGAACTTAAAGCCAAGGTAGGAAATAACTTGGTTTATTTTTGAGAATAAAAATAGTCCACTATGGCTGAAAAATTGGTGTGGGGAAAATGTAGCTTAGAATATTGACAATATTCTGAACCCTGACTGACAAAGAAAGCTGGACTTACAGATAGTGAAGGAGAACAAGATTTCAGTCACATTTTAGGAGTTAAACCTGATGGTAGTGTGTGGGTAAATTAGAAAACTGAGAGTCTGGTAACTTGGAGGCAAGTTAGGAATCCACTGAAAGAGTTTAGGGAAGAGGAAATCTGAAATAGGGAAGGACAAGCTGTGCCATTCAGAAATGGAAATGTGAGAGGATATGCTGGAATCAATATGACTGAATGGGGGTGGGGATGAAGAATGGGTCAGAGACAATTCACAAGATTTGGGTCTGGCTGACTAGGAGGATAGTGGCTCCATTCATTGTAACAGAGAACTCTAGGAAAATCCTGTTTTTTGTGCATCGTAAGTTTGAGGTTTCTGTAAGATGTAGCTGAGAATTTAAGAGCACAAGGCATAGAATTGGATATGTCACCATCCAAATCTATGAGTCGCCATCATAGAAGTGACATGTAAAACCAAGTGAATAAGTAGGCTTGCCTAGGAGCACAGAATAAGGGAGGGGTTTATATAGAATTATGATGAATGTCTACATTTAATTAGCAGGTGAAGGACATATAGCTATAGAAGGGAGAGTAAAAAGAGAAAGAGGATAAAGTAGTATCATAGAAGCCAGCAGAGGAGAGGACTTCAAGAAAAACAGGGTGGTCAATAGCACTGAATTATATACAAAACTTAATACCTTTCCCACCTAACTCCACACTACTACCTCTCATATGTACCATCTTTATGAATGAGGTTCCGTATTTATCCTTCCTTCTCATCCCAACATCCAATAAGTCACATTAACAGAATCTAACATTTCACCTCATTTCCTGTTCCCTGGACTATACTGTAACATTGTCCTTGCCTCCAATTTTATACACAATGCCTCTAGAGTGATTTATTTCTTTCAAAATAAACAAAAATGAATGTATATTTATTTTGAAATAGAATAATTAACTTTCATTTGAACCCTAAAGGCATATTTCAAATGATGTTAAAATAAATACTGAGATAAATGTTTAAAAACACATTGCTCTTTCCTTACCTTAAATTTTAAGGCAGGTGTTTGTGTCATAGATGATGCTTTCAATCCATGCAGCCGTTCTTCTATTTCCTTCAGCCTAAGAAGGGGTATGAAATTATATATACACACGTATTTACAATTTCATAAATATTAGATGCTTGCTAGTTTCCTAAAGTATAAAGATGCAGATGATGGCCCATTATCTCTCACCTTAATCCTGGTTGACAGTGTTTAATAAATGTTTCTGCCACAGTACAAAAAGTGTATAAACATTTATGAAACAATTAGTTAAAGTATCTCCAGTTGTCATGATAACTGCTGTTAATAGCTTTTTTGGTAGTAAAATGTGAGGCATATACAAGCACATACACACTTTAAAAAAAATTATACCAGATGGTTAATACCATATATACTGTTCTCTCTCTCTTTTCTATACTTAATAGTTTAGAGATCTTTTCATTTCATTGCCTCCTGACCTACTCCAATATTTTTTAACAACTATGACTGTCCAAAATGCAGGTGAACCATAGTTTAACCCTTCTCTGTTGATGAACATCATTTTCCATTACAATGTCTCCTAGCTACTTAACTATGTAAACTATTTAGTAGTAAACTATAGAATTAAGTTTTTTTTTTTTTTTTTAAAAGCTATAGTTGGCCAGGTACAGTGGCTCATGTCTGGAATCCCAGCACTTTGGGGGGCTGAGGTGGGCAGATAACTTAAGGTCAGGAGATTGAGACCAGCCTGGCAACATGGTGAAACACCATCTCTACTAAAAGTACAAACATTAGCCAGGTGTGGTGGCACGTGCCAGTTAGCCCAGCTACTGGGGAGGTGGGAGAAAGGAAAATTACTTGAACCCAGAAGGCAGAAGTTGTAGTGCGCCGAGATTGTGCGACTGCACTCCAGCCTGGGCAATGGAGCAAGACTCCACCTCCCAAAAAAAAAAAAAAAAAAGAATCTGTTATTTTCCATGCTATTTGCTTGCTTACTTATTTTTATTTTTTTATGTTTTACTGGATTTATACATCTAAGATGATGCTCTGAGGCTTGCCAAACATAATACATTATTTCAAAACTATCAATTATTTTGACAGTATAATATTTATGTATGTAGCCTATAGTACTTAATAAGATTCTAAATAAAATCCTTAGTTAACATCTATAAGACAAAAACAAAACAAATAAAAATTTTAGTCAATTAGCACATTTGTTTTAACATGATACTAAATTATCAAAATGAGTGATTTTTCATTGCCATCTTAGAATTAACTGGATAAAAAGAACACAGACAGTAAGGCATGTAACTAGAGATGAAGGTAGAAATGTAGCAAAGAATTAAAAGATAGTATCGGGAAGGCCATAAATGATTAAATAATTATAATATCTATAATTACATAACACATACAATTATGTTTATATATACAACATATGTAAAAAATGTATTTGCCAGAAAAAGCACTTAAAAATTATTTTCAGAATAACAACGAAGTTAGAAACCCACCTCAAAAGGTCAGTAAAACTACAAACATTTATAAACTGGTAAACATTTTCAGTAAGGATTCTATGCAGTGACTAAGCTTGGAATAAGTATTAAATTTAACTCCTAACAAATTGTGAAGAAAAGATGAAAGGAATACAAGGAGAATAACAAAACAATTTATTTTATGCTGTAGGAAAATGCATCTTATTACTATGAAAATTAAGTCTCTAGTTTGATTAGGCAAGCTATGTAGTAATCTTTATATCCTGAACCATGCATTGTTTCTTTATCATGCAATTTTTAGTTTTCTCCCAAAAGGTCCAATAATTCCACTAAGAAATTTAAAAGATTTTTCATAAGATTAGGATATTTTACCGTCGTTTTGTTATATAGAGTTCATCAAGAAGATGTCGTTCTTCATAGCTTATCCATCGTTCATCAGGCAACTCTTCTTCCTTTTGCAGCAACTGTTCATAGAGTCGAACTGGATTCCAGCCAGTCATTATGTCATAAGTAATTACACATCCCAAGGAATGTGACACTATTGAGACTTTACCCCCTTTTTCTTCAAAGTCTGGATTCCGAGAACAGAAAAGGGAATATAATCGATTCAGCTCTTGCTGAAGGCCTTTAACTAGCTGTTTGAAACAAGAAAACATTATCATATTAGATTGTCACTGACTTATTTTAAACTCAAATATATTAAGGTAGAAAAACATGCATTACTGACTGAATATACCTAGGTTATTAACTTAGATCTTTCAAAATCTTGCAGGAATAAAGTAAGGTATACATAATATTATAATCCATATCATCACTAAGAATATAGGCAGATAGGCTGAGGCATGTGGATCATGAGGTCAAGATATCAGGACCATCCTGGCCAACGTGGTGAAACCCCATCTCTACTAAAAATACACAAATTAGCTGAGTGTGGTGGCGGATGTCTGTAGTCCCAACTACTCGGGAGGTTGAGGCAGGAGAATCACTTAAACCTGGGAGCCGGAGGTTGCAGTGAGCCGAGATTTCGCCACTGTACTCCATTCTGACGACAAAGAAAGAGTTTATCTCACCAAAAAAAAAAAAAAAAAAGAATATAGGCAGATATTACCTACATAGATCCTTTTGTAGTCCTTAAATCAACTGTGTAAGCCAGCAGTTCCACAGATTAAAAAAAAAAAAAAAAAAAAAAAAAAACACCAAAGTTCTATGCAGATACCAGTAAGATTTTCAAAAACCCCTGCAAATTTCTTCATTTTAACTTCCATGTGCAATTCTAAATTTTTGTACCTTGTAGTTTTTAGTCAGTAAATTTTAGAAATGACTATATGGTTTTATGATAACAGGTATACTAACCTATTATAAATTATTGTGCATTTAGATAGAGGTAATAAAAGGCCACTGTATGATTGAAGAATAAACTAAAGTTGATCTACTGGATAGTTCCAATTTCCGCTAAGTTGAAAATGCAGACATGAAAGTAAAAAGTTGTTTTCTATGTCTGGAAAGCAGGGCTATTTTAAGTTTAGAGGTTAATAACATAGGGAGTATTTTCGTAACATTTCTTTTTAAAACTGCCTTCTTTGCAATTAAGCTTTAATAAGTACTACTGAAATACTCCATAAAGTCAGAAGAATAAGGTTCTTTTGTTACTAAAACCCATCCTGGGACCTGACCTGAGTGTTAAGGCAGTCTTCTCTTCTTCCTACCATTGCTTACTTCTATTCAATTATGAATTTCCTGCTGGATGTTCAATTTCTCATTTCAGAACTTCTTAATATGCCAGCTGCTACTCTGACATACAAATATTGGTTGTTTGTTGCTTCTGTTTTCAACCTTGTTACTATGTCTTGAGAAAACTAGACACTATCAGCTTTTATTGAACATTCTTTATCCGATGACACAACCTGAAAATCATTCTTTATGTACTTTATGATTGGCAGGGTTAGCAGTGACATGAATAAAGGAATGATGGTCTCTCTGTTAACATCTCGGAGCTCCGTATTACTATACTGAGGTCTAGTTAAAGCTCTGAAACTATCATGTCTGATGAGATACATTCAGCTGATGAAGAAAGAAAAGGATAAGGCAAGCATGCAACATGTGGAAGGATGATAAGCTGCCTTTTCTGTAGGAAGTAATGCAAACGTTTATTTTAATTAGACTTTTTTTTTTTCCTCAGGAAGAAGGACAGAATTCTGTGCTTTAGTGCAATGGTTCTCCAGTCTGCAGCATGCATCAGAATAACCCGGAAGGCTTGTTAAATACAGATTTCTAGGGACCACCCCAGACTTTTTGATCCAGAAGTACTGAGATGTGGCCTGGGAATTTGCATTTCATTATGCTCCCAGATGATGCTGATGCTACTGGCCTGAGGATCACACTTTAGAAACTAGTGATTTAATGGCAATGCATATAAACACCTTTTAAGACATGGGTTGTAAGTAAAACTCCAGTTAATATAGGTTAAAAAATATGCAGCATGGAATAGAATACTACATGGCTCTGTTTGAAGGGAACTATAATACTATGCTTTGGATTTGGCTTTGATAAGAATATCAAGCAATCTTTAAAATTTCATAATTTTCTGGATTTGCAATCTACATAAAGTAGGTACAGAGAAAGCTAATGCTTAGATAAAATAATTTCCTTTAAAAGCAACAGTTCAGCTGGGTGCTGTGGCTCACGCCTGTAATCCCAGCACTTTCGGAGGTGGAGGCAGGCGGATCACAAGATGAGGCATTTGAGACCAACCTGGCCAACATGGCGAAACCCCAACCCTACTAAAAATACAAAATATTAGTTGGGCATTGTGGCTCGTGCCTGTAATCCCAGCTACTCAGAAAGATGAGGCAGGAAAATCGCTTCAACCCGGGAGGTGGAGGTTGCAGTGAGCCGAGACTGCGCCACCGCACTCCAGCCTGGATGACAGAGCGAGATGCCGTCTCAAAAATAAATAAATAAATTAAAAAAAATAAATACATAAAAATAAAAAAGCTGGCCGGGCGCGGTGGCTCAAGCCTATAATCCCAGCACTTTGGGAGGCCAAGGCGGGTGGATCACGAGGTCAAGAGATCGAGACTACCCTGGTCAACATGGTGAAACCCCGTCTCTACTAAAAATACAAAACATTAGCTGGGCATGGTGGTGCGTGCCTGTAATCCCAGCTACTCAGGAGGCTGAGGCAGGAGAATTGCCTGAACCCAGGAGGCAGAGGTTGCGGTGAGCCGAGATCACGCCATTGCACTCCAGCCTGGGTAACATGAGTGAAACTCCGTCTCAAAAAATAAATAAATAAATAAAAAATAAAAATAAATAAATAAATAAATAAATAAAAATAAAAAAGCAACGGTTCTTAATAGTTTTTATTTTTCAAGACCTTAATTTTAAGACTTGTACCATATAAATCTCAAAGCACTAAAAGATAAACACTTTAGTACTTTGACCAAAAGTACCCAATCTTTTTGTTTTTATAAAATACCAGCCCACTCCCATATTAAAGTTTTTTTTAAAAAAGAAAATCACACTACCAGCTTTTAACCTATTTCACATTCAAATTTTTAAAGCATCTCTCACTACACTAAATACTTCATTAGTTTGGCAATCATATATGGATAAAAAAGACAAGAGCAAATTATCTAAGGCAGAGAAAGTCTATTTGATATTAAAATATTTCACTATGGAATGAGGCATAGCATAGACAGTTTCTGAAGAGCTGATGATGTTATCTGTTTTAATAATTGTACACTTGATTAGAAATGGCCTTTGTATTTCCTTATTGGAGCATATCTGGATTTGGTAGCATTTTCTTTTTCTACTGCTTATGCATATATATGGGGCATCTGTGGTCAGATATTATGGTTCTGAAAGCCAACTTTTTAAATAGCTTTGTACTACCTCTAAATGCTTCTATATCTCATCCACTCATCAGTCAAAGGATAAATTCACATTGACGTTGCATCCAACAAGTTTACTCTAATTGGAGATTTTTTTTCCCCTTTTTCTTCTCCTTTCAGATCCAATTATATTCTCCCAATTAGGATCCCTTTGTGACCAAATGTATTCATTTGGGACATCTCAGCCAAGATTAACAATACACCCTGTGATGTTAATTTTATTATTTATTAGGTCCACAATATGATCTAATCAAGTCAGCAAATGTTTTACACAGTAAACACTGGATAGCTTTTCAAAAGTTTAAAATAATTTCTAATTCCCATAACCACTGCTCAAGAGCTAACATTTAGAAAGGAAATGAACGTAAGGAGGAAAAACCCGGCAGTTTCAAGAGTGAGTCCAAACACACAAAATATGGCTGAGGAATGGTTAGTCCTTTGTTCTTTCTGCTTCAAGAAATTGTAATGAGAAAATGTAATTTAGAGAGTTTTAGTCATATATATTAATTAAATAATTCAAATAATGTCAAGATATGGCTAGGACAATTCTCTTTATAATTCTTTATTTCTAGAAGCTATTGAAAAGAGAATTCAGATTTATACAAGATCGCTGGATTTCTTGTGTTACTTTAAGGTTGAAGAAAGGGCCAAAGGCTCTCTGATGATCTCTTGATAGTCTAAGATTAATTTTTTGGTTGATTTTTTAAACTAGTCCTCAGAAAGTCATCTGAGAAGTACTGATTGATACACACATTTTTCCCCTATCATGACTTTTCAGAAATTATTAGGAAAATCATTAATTAGGGTTCTCCCATGAGCATGTCTGAGAGTTAAAAGGGACCTCAGCAATGATGTAATTTAAACTGCTGTGAAGGTAGGAGTCCCTTCAGCAGCATCCCTGAGAAGTGGTTACTCAGCCTCTACCTTAGTGCGTATCTCCATTTTAAAGTGTCCACTTCTGTCTTTAGAGACAGCTGTGTTACTACAAAGTTCATTACAATAAATAAACATGTTCCTTTCCATATTTTCTATCCACTGATCTTTACTTTTTAACGGAATAACACATTAAAAAAATTATGGTCCTCGCAATTCATAAATACAAATATACACAGAATCAATCATAACTTGAATGTCTAAGTACCACAAGTTGTACTGGAAACTTTATAAACATTCCATCTTTAATCCTCATGACAAATTTTATCAGTACCTATTTTATCCCATTTTATAAGTGAGGAAGCTAACAAAGTGAGAAATTTGATCTAAGGTCACATAATTGGTTAAATGACAGTTTTTTTTTTTTTTTTTTTTTGAGGTGGAGTCTTGCTCTATCACACAAGCCAGAGTGCGGTGACATGACCTTGGCTCACTGCAACCTTGCCTCCTCCCAGGTTCAAGTGATTCTTGTGCCTCGGCCTCCCAAGTAGCTAGGATTACAGGTGTACGCGTACGCCACCATGTCTAGCTAAGTTTAGTATTTTTAGAGACAAGGTTTCGCCATGTTGGTCAGGCTAGTCTCAAATTCCTCACCTCAAGTGATCTGCCGGCCTCATCCTCTCAAAGTGCTGAGATTACAGAGAAGTGGCAGATTTTGAATCTGCATCTATTTGACTATAAAGGCTCAGAGAAGAAGCCTGGGGGTGGGGGGAAAGGCTCTTTCAAATGCCCCTCAAATAAATCAAACAAGGTTCATTCACCAGGCATGTGACTTACTCTTAATCATTCCTTCCCTAAGGAAACATATACTTTTAAATAATTTATTCTAGACTATTACCCAACACCAATCTCATGTTAATAGATTTTAATTTGCAGAATCAACTTTTCTTTTTTAAAAATAGCAATAGGTCAGGCGTGGTGGCTCATGCCTGTAATCCCAGCACTCTGGAAGGCCAAGGTGGGAGGATCACTTGAAGTCAGGAGTTCAAGACCAGCCTGGGCAACATGGTGAAACCCCATCTCTACTAAAAATACAAAAATTGGCCAAATGTGTTGGCCTGTGCCCATAGTCCCAGCTACTGAGGAGGCTGAGACACAAGAATCACTTAAACCCAGGAGATGGAGGCTGCAGTAAGCTGAAATTGTACCACTACACTCCAGCCTCAGTGACAGAGAGAGACGCTGTCTCAAAAAAAAAAAATAAATAAATAAATAAAAAATAAAAATAAAATAAAGGAATAATGTTTGCCCACCTCTTACTTAGGAAGCACCCCTTTTGTTCTTCACAATCCCTTAAGCAGTGTTCTCCCAGAATTCCGGGGATGGTATCAAGTAGGGAAAATGTTAAAAATACAAAATCACAGGCTCCTTCTCAGAACCACTGAATGAGAATCTCTGTGAGATCTGGGAAACTATTCTTTTTCTTAACTTTTTGTTTTTTTTTGAGATGGGGTCTCACACTGTCACCTAGGCTGGAGTGCAAGGACAAGACCTCAGTTAACTGTAACCTGTGTCTCCTGGGTTCAAGAGATTCTCCTGCCTTGGCCTCCCGAGTAGCTGGGACTACAGGTGCCTGCCACCATGCATGGTTAATTTTTCTATTTTTAGTAGAGATGGGGTTTTGCCATGTTGGCCAGGCTGGTCTCTAACTCCCAGCCTCAAGTAATCTGCCTGCCTCAGTCTCCCAAAGTGCTAGGATTACCAGCATGAGCCACCATGCCTGGTGTCTTTTTATTTGAAAATAATTTCAAATGTATAAAATGTTGCAAAATAAAAATAGCACAAAGATCACTCATACAACCTTTACCCAGGTTTACCTATTGTTAGCATTTTATCCCATTTGCTTTATCGCTTGTTCTGTTTCTGTAATAAACACACACACATAGACCCTCACCTTTTTTGGGAACCATTTAAGGATATATTATATATGTCAGGGTCTTTTTACCCACCAAATTCTTTATTGTATATTTTCTAAAACTAAGAATATTCTCTTCTATAATCACAGTAATCAACTTTATAAATTTATTTTGATATAGTATTTCATCTAATCTACCATCCACATTCCAATTCTGCCGGTGTATCTAATAAAATCTTTTACTGCAGTTTCCCCAGTCCAGTACAGGATACAGTCTAAGATGAGACACTGTATTTAGTTACATTTCTCTTTAGCATCCTTTAATCAGGAACATTTTCTGCAGCCACGCTGCCTTTATGATACTGATTTTTGTTTTATTGTTTTGAGATGGGGGTCTCACTCTGTCACCCAGGTTGGAGTACAGCGGCATGAGAACAGCTCATTGCAGCCCCGACCTCCCAGGCTCAAGCAATCCTCCCTGGCCTCAGCATTCTGAGTAGCTGGGACTACAGGCATAAACCACCATAGTTGGCTAATTTTTTAAAAAATTATTTTTGGTACAGACAGGGTCTGGCTATGTTGCCCAGGCTCGTCTAGAACTCCAGGGCTCAAGTGATCCTCTTACCATGGCCTCTCAAAGTGCTGGGATTATTACAGGCATGAGCCACTGCACCCATCCGGATAATATTTTTAAAGAATACAGTCTCATCCCTACTTTGTATTACAACATACTTGTTTTGTGTTTGTCTGATGTTTCATCATTATCAGTATACTGTATAAGTGATGTTGTGTCCACCTCTGTGTGTGTCATATCTGGAGGTACATAATGTCTATCTGTTCCTCAGGAATACCCAGTTTAGGTATTGCTTGATTTCTCCAGCATATAATTATTGTCACTCTTTCTCAAATGAATAATGTTTATTTTTTTATGACCAGGTAAAAGCAGGATATAGTTTATGACCATGTAAATATCCTGATCCTCATCAAAATACTGCCTTCAATTTAGTATCCATCAATGATATGTGTCCAATCTTCTCTTACCTAATCCTATTATAACAGCTGCAAAATGGCTTTCCAACTCCAGGACTCCCTCCATCAGGCCTTTGGCATTCTACTGTAAGCAAGGATCCTCCTTTCTCCCCATTTATTTGTTTATTTATAGTCAATATGAACTTGTAATAATTTTTTAAATGATTTATAATTCCTTATTACATTATCCTTAATATAATTCCATATTAAAAGTACTAATAATTCCTTAAATAAGTAACAATAATTAAATATTTTGGTGCTCAAACTGTTCCAGATTTGGCTAGTGAGAGCTGCTTCTTTAATTTGGCCCTGTGTTCTTGTGACCTGCCCCATGATTCTCTTGAGCATCTTCCTACCTTCTGTCATAAGTTGTCCTAGCCCCAGAATCAGCCATTTTCCTGAGCAACCCTGGTTTTCCTTAGCATGAAATAATAGCACTAGAAGAAACGATCTGGATGCTAGGTATGCTCAACTAGGGTGTCTGCTTCTTGGCCACTTCAGTGAACAAATTTAGGAAATATACATATGAACAGGCATACCTTGTTCTATTGTACTTTGCAGACACTGCATTTTTTTTCTTTTCTTTACAAATTGAAGGTTTGTGGCAACCGTGTGTTGAGTAAGTCTACTGGTGCCATTTTTCCAAAGTGCTCATTTCATGTCTATGTGTATTTTACAGCAATAAACTCTTTTAAAATTAAGGTACATATATTTGTTTATATACAATGCTGTTGCACACTTAACAGACTATAGTATAGTGTGACCATAATTTTATATGCAGTGAGAAACCAAAAAATTTGCATGACTTGCTTTATTATGACATTCACTTTATTGTAGTGGTCTGAACTCTGAGGTATGCCTGTATACATACATATTCACCTATATATTTAAGTAATACCTACAACACACCTGCATAATTTAGAAATTGCTGAATTTACAATGATACCCTCAAATTCCAGTACCCACCACCCCCACCCGGGTTTTATTTTTCCTGTTATTTTTAATGAGTATGAAATGATTCTAATTGGGGATGGGATATCTGAAAATCTCTGCTAAAGTGTGCTGATGAATCTCAGTCACAAGTCCTCAGTGCTCTCCGATGAAATTCATCTGGATCAAAAGACAAACTAATTCAAAGAACTGGGTGTTCCCTTTCTGTCCCATTTATCACAGCCATTGGTTCCCTCTTCCTACTGAATATCTATTTTATTCAGTTACCTTATGAGGATAGTTATCTTTCCACATATAAGAACATTACAGAAAGTGACCATTTGCTCAGTCATCATTAGCCAATGGCCAGAGCTTTGAGCCCTCTTAGGGTTGCCACCCACCATATATATGCACGTATGCGTATGTGCATGTGTATGGTAACATGCTCTCTGCTATCCTCCTCCCTCCACTCTCACTAGTTTCATTTTAAATATTATAGTCTGTGCTATACAACTCCAGAAGGAAATCATAAACACGATTTTACAAGTACATATGATTTTACCTGCAAAACACTTTACAATTATAATTCATTATTTTCTCTATGTTCTACTCTTATACATACTAAGATCCCCTGCAAAAATCTGGTTCCCCTTCCTCTGTTTATAGTTAATATTGGAACCATCTATCATTGCCTAAGCGAGAAATTGTGAGCATCATCTGTCTCTTCCCTTCCAGTATCACTCTTAACAAATCATTTCAAGACCTCTTAATTCTATCATATTTTGAATCCATCTCTTCTCTTTATTCCTATTGACACTATTTTGGGTTAGAACCTTGTTATTACTTGCTTGAATTTCTAAAGATAGAATTGGGGTATGGGATATAACTGTTTTTTCCTTTCTCCATCCTCAAGAACATAAAAATATTGGGGAGAAATTAGATACAAACAACAGCATCTGTTACTTCCTTTGCCAAATCTATGTCTCTTTACTAGCTTATAGAAATGAAAGTGTGTCAAAATGTGCTCAGAAAATATTTGGCAAATTAAATGTATAAATTAATACATATAAAACAATAAACCTGTTAACTCTGAAATACTTTACATGTCTATTATAAAGATAGTTATAGGTTATGGAATCTTAAGAAATCTATGATCTTTATACAGTAAACATATACATTAAATCCTACCGTCAGGCTCCATTCCAGACTTAGTTTTTCAAAGCTTAGTTAGGAATATTTTTAGATTAAAAAATTTGATAAAAGAAAGCAAGCTCCCGACCAAAACATCAAACCCTTCTTTCTCTTATGAAAGCAGAGGTATCTATAGGCAGCAACACATCTGTTTAAGCATTGGAGAATTTTACTGAGAATTCAGAAACTAAAATGATTTGATATTATAATACCTGTAATAACAGCAATTCTTGACTGCCAAGGGCCACATGTTAATGTAAGTATTACCTCAATTAATCTTTACAAGAACACTATAAAGTAGCTACTTGTTAGAATATCCACTTCACAGATAGAGAGGCCACATAAAAATTAAGTGTTACAGTGGGACTGGAATCAGATAGTCTATCTGTAGAGCTCACATAAAATTTGCAAAACATAATTTCTGCTGCATGGTTTTTAGAACAAAAATTGGGGCCATATATGATTATGAAGAAGTATGGAAATGTAATTTATCTTAAGTACTATAACAATAAACCTAAAGACTTCTTTCAGAGGGAAAAAAAGAATAATTGCAAACATTTTCATGGATTTTTTCTTCCTTAGACACCACATTTCATGAAGGTGGACCTATGTACTGTAATATTTTAAACTTTCTTGAAGGCAGAGACTCCTCCTCCTTGTATAATATCTTATATATACTAAGTTCTCAATAAACAAATTTTCAATAAACATGTAGACAATACTCTTACTTCAAAACATCTTCAACCAGCTGATTCAGTATACATATATATTATCAAATCTTACCTGGATTCTTGATAAATAATTGTTACCAAAGCAACCAATCTTACTTTCAAACACTTGAACTGATTTTCCCTGTCTCCCTGCTAATGAGGGGTAACAGTTTACAGTAAAGTGGCCCCCTGTTAGCCGGTGTTTGGTATAGAGTAGAGACTCACTAAATATTTACTGATTTAAGGCCCAGCAAAGTCAAAATAATCGGCCAATAAATAACAGACAGACTGGCTATATCGTGAACACAGAGGAGGGGAGTGGTAAACTCTGTGTAAGCTCTGTAGCTATATTGCTTGGGTTCAAATCCTGGCTTTGCCACTTATTAAGTGAGACACAATGAGCAAGCCTCCAAGTCTCTCTTGGCATCAGCTTCCTCATCCTTCAAATGAGGATACTAATCATACCTACTTCACAGGGCTTTTTAAAATAAGAATTAAACAAGTTAACACATGTTAGGCAATTAGCAAATGTTAGTTATTCCTACTAAACAGGATTCCTTTCCTTCTTATCAATAAAGTGACAAAATGCATTTGATGGAGATTCTCTCATCTTCTTGAATAAACCTTCACCTCTCACCCTTAGTGTTACTCTTGGGAGGCATCAGCAAAAATACCATTTGAAAACTGTCCGATTCCATTACAGAAGCGAGGCAATAAAAGTCCATCACATGCAAAAAATTTAAAGGACATTTTATGTATAAAACTCTTTTGTGAAGACAATCAAAGATATAATTAATCAGATTTATGAAATCTGTTATTTCTCAGAGAGCCATTTTCTGACCAGTCCCCGACCCCTGAGACTATCTTTTATTAAGGGTCCCAATGTCTCGTTTGAAGACTATCAAATTTATTATTAAAAATAGGCTAATTTACAGATTAATAAATTCCTGTAATTTCTCATTTGCTTTCAAAAAATCATAAAACATTAAAATTCAGGACATTTTGTAAGCTATTACTAAAAAATACCCAACAGCAAGATAATCATGATACTTACTTCATCTCTATAAAGTGGACTAGTATAATACATTATGTCCATTGCACTGCTGTTCAACATATCCCTTAAACCTCGTACTTTGTCAGGAGTAATGGAATCAACAGTGTCTACAGAAATAAACAAACAAAAAACAAGACAAATAAGCTTATAGAAGGTCTCTGTTATAGGAAAAAAATAACAAAGAAAATTATGCTGTCTGAAATATAACTATTTAAGTTAACATTTAAATATTCAAGACCAGCTTTGGCTCTAATGGACCTTCCCTTCCTGTAAAATACTGCAGGAAAAAAACCATAAAAGACAAAATAGGACATGAAAAGAAACATTGAAGGATGAAAGTCATCATCAAATCTATAAAGCCTCACCCTTTTTTCTATGTACTGGCTTTTGCATGAAGTTCAGGGGTACCCAGAGCAAAACCAGGCCATGTATTTTAGAACAAGTGTCAAAACACAATCCCAAGTCTTTTCGTGCCTCCTTTTCTGTTTCCTTTCTCTCTCAATCTCTCTCTCTCTCTTTTTTTTTTTTTTTTTTTGCAATGGAATTTTATTCTGTTCCCCAGGCTGGAGGGTAGTGGTGTGATCTCAGCTTATTGGCTCATGCAATTCTCCTGCATCAGCCTCCCGAGTAACTGGGATTACAGGTGTGCAACACAATGCCCAGCTAATTTTTATATTTTTAGTAGAGAGCGGGGGTTTCACCATCTTGGCTAGGCTGGTCTCTAACTCCTGACCTCAAGTGATCTGCCCGCCTAGGCCTCCCAAAGTGCTGGGATTACAGGTGTGAGCCACGTGCCCAGCCTCTCTCTTTTTTTGATCTATGCACCTTCAGATTGGCGATACCCATGTAGACTGCCTAGAGCCACTGGTGGCAACCAGCAACACAGTAAAACAAAGTTATCTTACACTTGGCACTATCTTTAGTGAGCAATCTATTGGTAAGATCGGTCAGGTCACAAACATGCACAAAGGCAAATAAATCAGCAATGGGTCTCTTCAGTAAACAAGATAAAGGTGGTGTAATTTACTCTACTGAAAAAAACCCTGCTACATAAACTGCATTTCAAACCAGTACAGCCTTCCATGAGTTATGCCTAATCAATGGAAATTCTACCTTGCGAAGATTATTCTATTAGACACCTAATAAAATTATTAGAGATACAGAAAATTTTCTATTTATTATAGAAATGCAAAGCACTATTCCTGGAATATTGTGATTTGAAAGCAAAAGGTGAGCAGAAGGCTTATGATTTTAGTCAAACACACTTTTATTCTTTTTCACTGCATTGGCTTAGGTTATTTTACTTATTTCTCCGCTTTAATACAATGTAATAATAACTGGAAGGGAAAGACAAGCAAAGGTTACATTTTTTTTTTTTTTTCAAAGAAGTAAAGGGAAATACTGTTGCTGTTCGTGGGTGTACAACATATTTACAGACTGTACCTATTTTTAAATTGTAAAAGTGGAAGGTATGACTACCACACTGATGTAAAAATACTTCAAATATCATTTTAATGCATTTCCAAAAAAAGTTTTTACTGTGTAATACAGACACATATAAATGGAGGTTTTTATTTCTGTATGGGCAGGTTAAAAAATAATACATAAACACATGTTCATACCATCTGGTTTAAGAATACTGCTAGTATCTTAGAAACCCACAAATGGGACCTAATCAAACTCCACAGCTTCTGCACAGCAAAAGAAACACTCATTAGAGCAAATTGGCAACCAAGAGAATGGGAAAAAATTTTTGCAGTTTACCCATCTGACAAAGGGCTGATATCCAGAATTTACAAAGAACTAAAACAGATTTACAAAAAAAAAAACCTAACAAGCCCATTCAAAAGTGGGCAAAGGATATGAACAGACACTTTACAAAAGAAGACATATATGAGGCCAACAAACATATGAAAAAATGCTCATCATCACTGGTCATCAGAGAAATGCAAATCAAAACTACATTGGGATACCATCTCACGCCAGTTAGAATGGCAATCATTAAAAAATCTGGAGACAACAGATGCTGGCGAGGATGTGGAGAAATAGGAACACTTTTGCACTGTTGGTGGGAGTGTAAATTAGTTCAACCATTGTGGAAGACGGTGTGGCGATTCCTCAAGGACCTAGAAATAGAAATTCCATTTGACCCAGCAATCCCATTACTGGGTATATATCCAAAGGATTACAAATCGTTCTACTATAAGGACACGTGCACATGAATGTTCACTGCAGCACAGTTTACAATAGCAAAGACCTGGAACCAACCCAAATGCCCATCGATGATAGGTTGGACAGGGAAAATGTGGCACATATACACCATGGAATATTATGCAGCCATCAAAAACGATGAGTTTGAGTCCTTTGTAGGGACATGGATGAACCTGGAAACCATCATTCTCAGCAAACTGACACAAGAACAGAAGATCAAACAGCGCATGTTCTCACTCATAGGTGGGTGTTGAATAATGAGAACACATGGACACAGGGAGGGGAGCACTACACACTGG
>NW_022437014.1:3385784-3387720 GCF_009761245.1 Sapajus apella
ACAGGCCTCTCTTGGCAGAGAGAGAAAAGTAACTACAGGTAAGAGGTTTGTATTAATTGTGCTTTTCCTTATATATTTACATGTGTAATAATATTAATAACTGCACCCAATTACTTCTACAGAATTTACTATGTGCCAGAGCCTAAAGATTTTACCTGATTCTGAACACTGTGTAAACTGAAGTATTATCTGTGGTTTGCTCGCACCCCTCCACCCAATATTATGTTTCTGAGATTTATCCAAGTTGATGTATAGCTGCAATCCACTCTTTTTCACTGTTGTACAATATATGTCACTCTATACCTATATCACAATTTATCCATTCTCCTTTTAGAGTCATTTGGGTTGTTTCTAGTTTTTTGCTACTACATATAAATCAGGATCCTAAATAACACTGTTTTACATGTCTCCTCGTGCACATGTTTAAGAGTTTCTTTAGAGTAAATCTCTAAGAAGTAAAACTACTGTGTCAAAGGGTACATTCACATTCAATTTAAATCTTCCAAAGTGGCTTTTACTAAGTTTCATTCTCACCAATGGTGAATGAAAACGCTCACTGTTACACCGTGCCAACGACATTTGGTATTGTCACTTTTTTTTTTTTATTGCATTTTAGGTTTCGGGGTACATGCGAAGAATACGCAAGATTGTTGCATAGGTACACACATGGCAGTGTGATGTGCTGCCTTCCTCCCCATCACCTATATCTGGCATTTCTCCCCATGCTATCTCTCCCCAACTCCCCATCCCCTGCTGTCGCTCCCCTATTTCCCCCCTACAGACCCCAGTGTGTGATGCTCCCCTCCCTGTGTCCATGTGTTCTCACTGTTCAACACCCACCTATGAGTGAGAACATGCGGTGTTTGATTTTCTTTTCTTGTGTCAGTTTGCTGAGAATGATGGTTTCCAGGTTCATCCATGTCCCTACAAAGGACTCAAACTCATCGTTTTTGATGGCTGCATAATATTCCATGGTGTATATGTGCCACATTTTCCCTGTCCAGTCTATCATCGATGGGCATTTAGGTTGGTTCCAGGTCTTTGCTATTGTAAACTGTGCTGCAATGCACATTCGTGTGCATGTGTCCTTACAGTAGAACGATTTGTAATCCTTTGGATATATACCCAGTAATGGGATTGCTGGGTCAAATGGAATTTCTATTTCTAGGTCCTTGAGGAATCGCCACACTGTCTTCCACAATGGTTGAACTAATTTACACTCCCACCAACAGTGTAAAAGTGTTCCTATTTCTCCACATCCTCTCCAGCATCTGTTATCTCCAGATTTTTTAATGATCACCATTCTAACTGGCATGAGGTGGTATCTCAATGTAGTTTTGATTTGCATTTCTCTAATGTCCAGTGATGATGAGCATTTTTTCACATTTGTTGGCTGCATAAATGTTATTATTTCCATTCTTTTGCATTTGCTGAGGAGAGATTTACTTTCAATTATGTGGTCAACTTTAGAGTAGGTGTGATGTGGTGCTGAGAAGAATGTATATTCTCTGGATTTGGAGTGGACAGTTCTGTAAATGTCTATTAAGTTTGCTTGGTCCAGGCTTGAGTTCAAGTCCTGGATATCCTTGTTAATTTTCTGTCTGGCTGGTCTGTCTAATATTGACAATGGGGTGTTAAAGTCTCCCACTATTATTGTGTGGGAGTCTCTTTGTAAGTCATTAAGAACTTGCTTTATGTATCTGGGTGCTCCTGTGTCAAGTGCGTATATATTTTGGATGGTTAGTTCTTCTTGTTGCATTGATCCATTTACCATTATGTAATGTCCTTCTTTGTCTCTTTTTTTTTTTTTTTTTTTTGAGACGGAGTTTCACTTATGTTACCCAGGCTGGAGTGCAATGGCGTGATCTCGGCTCACCGCAACCTCCGCCTCCTGGGTTCAGGCAATTCTCCTGCCTCAGCCTCCTGAGTAGCTGGG
>NW_022437014.1:3388120-3409362 GCF_009761245.1 Sapajus apella
TGATCCACCCGCCTCGGCCTCCCAAAGTGCTGGGATTACAGGCTTGAGCCACCGCGCCCGGCCCTTTGTCTCTTTTTGATCTTTGTTTGTTTAATGTCTGTTTTGTCAGAGACGAAAATTGCAACTTCAGCTTTTTTTTTTTGTTCTCCATTTGCTTGGTAAATCTTCCTCCATCCTTTTATTTTGAGCCTTTATGTATCCTTGCATGTGAGGTGGGTTTCCTGGATACAGCACACAGATGGGTTTTGGCTTTTCATCCAGTTTGCCAGTCTGTGTCTTTTGATTGGGGCATTTAGCCCGTTTACATTTAGGGTTAATATTGTTATGTGTGAATTTGATCCTGCCATTTTGATGCTAGCTACCTGTTTTGCTCATTAGTTGATGTAATTCTTCATCGTGTCGATGCTCTTTACCGTTTGGTATGTTTCTGGAGTGGCTGGTACTGGTTGTTCCTTTCTATGTTTAGTGCTTCTTTCAGGAGCTCTTGTAAGTAGGCCAGGTGATGATGAAATCTCGTAGTAATTGCTTGTTCATTAAGGATTTTATTTCTCTTTCAGTTAGGAAGCTTAGTTGGCTGGATATAAAATTCTGGGTTGAAAGTTCTTTTCTTTAAGGATGTTGAATATTGGCCCCCACTCTCTTCTGGCTTGTAGGGTTTCTGCTGAAGATCTGCTGTGAGTCTGATGGGCTTCCCTTTGTGGGTCACCCGACCTTTCTCTCTGGCTGTCCTTAGCATTTTCTCTTTCCTTTCAACCCTGGTGAATCTGATGATTATGTGCCTTGGGGTTGTTCTTCTTCAGGAATATCTTTGTGGCATTCTCTGTATTTCGTGGACTTGAATATTGGCCTGTATTGCTAGGTTGGGGAAGTTTTCCTGGATGATATTCTGAAGAGTATTCTCCAGCTTGGATTCATTCTCTCTGTCACATTCAGGTACACCTATCAAAGGTAGATGAGGTCTTTTCACATAGTCCCGTATTTCTTGGAGACTTTGTTCATTCCTTTTTACCCTTTTTTCTCTAATCTTGCCTTCTTGTTTTATTTCATTGATTTGATCTTCGAACTCTGATATCCCTTCTTCTGCTTGGTCAGTTTGGCTGTTGAAAGTTGTGTATGCTTTGTGAAGTTCTCATGTTGTGTTTTTCAGCTCCATCAATTCACTTATATTCCTCTCTGTTTATTCTTATTAGCATTTCATCAAATCTTTTTTCAAGGTTCTTAGTTTCTTTGCAATGGGTTAGAACATGTTCTTTTAGCTCAGCGAAGTTTCTTATTACCCACCTTCTGAAGCCTGATTCTGTGAATTCATCACACTCATTCTCTATCCAGCCTTGTTCCCTTGCTGGTGAGGAGTTGTGATCCCTTGTAGGAGGAGAAGCATTCTGGTTTCAGGTGTTTTCATCCTTTTTGCGCTGGTTTCTTCCCATTTTTGTGGATTTATCCACCTGTTGTCTTTGTAGTTGCTTTCAGACTGGGTCTCTGAGTGGACGTCCAGTTTGTTGATGATGAAGTTATTTCTTTCTGTTCCTTAGTTTTCCTTCTACCAGTCAGGCCCCTCTGCTGTAGGACTGCTGAGGTCCACTCCAGGCTCTGTTTGCCTGGGGATCACCTGCAGCAGCCTCTGGGCTTTCGCTGGGAGCTGCAATCCTGAGCTGCTCCTAATTGGCCATCTTGGATCCCCCAGTATTGTCACTTTCTTAAATCTTTGCCTGATGGGTGTGAATGATATTTCACTGTGGCTTTAATTTGCATCTCCTTGATTACTAGAAAAATATACATATATAAATTTAAAAAAATCGTTTCTTTCCCACCTAAGTTTCCTGTCCTTTATTTTGGATATCAAACCTTTGGCAGTTATATCTGTTGTTCTGTTATAACATCTTTTTCCCAGTTTGTGGCTTGTCTTTCATTTTTTATGGCCTAATGGTAAAGAGAAGTCCTTAATTTTAATCTAACCAAACATTTTATTTTTTTTAATATATTAAGAATACGTTCCTTCCACTTTGAGTTATAAAGATACTGTTTTGCGTATCTTTCTAAAAAGTTCTAAAGTCTTGGCTTTTGTATATTATGTTTTTGATCCATGTAAAATGTGAAGTAGAGATCATTTTTTTTTCCCCCCATAGGACACCCAGTTACCATATATCATTTATGGAACACACCATCCTTTCACTAACGATCTGTAATGCCAGCTCTGATACATGTAAGGTTTCCAAATTAAGCACAGGTCTGTTTAGGGAGTATCTAATCACTGGTCTATTTGCCTATTGTTGTGCAAAGGATATTTATGGAAGTTTAAATACAGTAATAAGTCTGGCTACCTAGTAGGACAAGACTCCCCTCCTCAAATCCATCATTCTGTGTTTTGGCTCTTTTCAGACCTTTGTTCCTTTAGTATACACATTCATAGGGTACATGAGATATTTTGATAAAGGCATGTAATACATAGTAATCATGTCACAGAAAATGGGTAACCATCCCCTCAAGCATTTATCCTTTGTGTTATAAACAATCCAATTCTACTCTTTTGGTTATTTTAAAATGTGCCATTAACTTATTACTGATTATAGTCACCCTGTTGTGTAATGAAATACTAGGTCTTATTCATTCTATTTTTCTGTACCCACTAACCATCCCCACCTCCCCAGTACCCTTCCCAGCCTCTTATAACCATCCTGATCTCTATCTACATAAGTTCAGTTGTTTTGATCCCACAAATGAGAACATATGATATTTTTCTTTCTGTGCCTGGCTTATTTCACTTAACATAATGACCTCCAGTTCCATGCATGTTGTTTCAAATGACAGGCTATTATTACTCTTTTTTTTATAGCTCCATTGTGTTTACGTACCACATTTTCTTTATCCATGCATCTGTTGATAGACACTTAAGTTACTTTCAAATCTTGGCTAAACAGTGCTGCAACAGACACAGGACTCTGCAGACACCTATTCAATATATTAACTACCTTTCTTTTTGGTATATACCCAGCAGTGGGATTACTGGATTATATGGTAATTCTATTTTTAGTTTTTTGAGGAACTTCCAAATTGTTCTCCATAGTGATTGCACTAATTTACATTCCCACCAACAGTGTACTCCACATCCTCTTCGGCATTTGTTATTGCTTGTCTTTTGGAAAACAGCCATTTTAACTGGGGTGAGATGATATTTCATGTATTTGTGATTTGCCTTTTACTGATGATCAATGATGTTGAGCACCTTTTCATGTGTCTGTTTGCCATTTGTATGTCTTCTTTTTAAAAATACCTATCAAATCTTTTGCCCATTTTTGGGGATCATTCAATTTTTTTCCTATAGAGTTCTTTGAGCTCCTTATATATTCTGTTTATTAATCTCTTGTCAGATGAGTAGTTAGCAAATATTTTATCACAATTTGTGGGTTGTCTCTTCATTTTGTTGATTGTTTATCCCTTTGTTCTTTGATAATCATTTTAGAATCAGCTTGTCAAGCATCATGAAAAACTCTGGAAATTCTAATTGGAATTACATGGAATATATAGATCAATTTGGGAGAATCAACACCTCTAAAATAATGAATTATCCAATCTAAGGAAATTACCTTTAAGTTGTGTTTAAGGTCTTTTGATAGTTCCTTTAATTTCTAACATAAATATACATCTTTTGCTATTGATGCTATTTGTCTGTTCCTGGTATACTGAAATGCAATTCTGTTTATATATGGAATTTCTATTTCACAATCTTAATAAACTATCTTATTAATTCTAATAATTTTTTTTTTTAATTTTCAGATATGGGGTCTCTCTGTTGCCCCTGAATACTGGAGTGTAGTAATTATTCTCAGGTATGATCCCACTAATGATCATCACAGGAGTTTTGGCCTGCTTTGTTTCCAACCTGGGGTCTTTCACCTCTCCTTCAGCAAGTTGGTGGTTCCCTGCTCCTGAGAGGTCACTGTATCAATAGTGAACTTAGTGTGAACACCTGATTGGCATAGCACAGAACTCCCAGACTCAAGTGATCCTCTTGCCTATGCCTCCCGAGTAGCTGGAACTACAGCCACACACCACTGTGCACAGCTTAATAATTTTTCTGTATATTCTTTTGCATATTCTGAATAGACAACCATATGACCTACAAATCGAAACATGTTTCTAAGCCTTTGTAACTATTATTTATTATTTCTTTGTCATATCTTATTGCATTGCTAAGACATTCAAGTAGAATGTTTAAGTTTTAAGAGTGGATATCTTTGGCTCATTCCTGATTTAAAGGAAATGTTTTTAGCCTTTCACTACCAAAGAACACATTGATATTTGCTATAGGTAGATACCCTTTTAAAAATTATTTTTAAATTTACAAACGATAAAATTGACTGAGTTTTAATGCATGTGTAGTTTTATGTAACTACTGCCATAATCAGGATACTGAACTGTTCCATTACCCCAAAAAACTTCCACATGGTGCCCCTATAAATTCAAATCCTTCTGCTTCCCCTAACCCCTGCTAACCAATAATCTGTTCTCTGTCTCTAGGTTTTGCCTTTTCCAAAATATCTTAAAAATGGAAGCATAAAGTATATAAACTTTCAAGACTGGCTTCTTTCACTCATCAGAATGTCTTTGACACTACCACAGTAGCCTAAACCTAAGAGAAATGACAAACTCAGGAGTTTTTCTAAACATTGATTCATCCATATTATATACTTTCCTAAGAACCCTGAGCAATTTACCTGTATGAATGGGAAAACTTCAAGGGATCATGTTGTTATTACACTAGAGCTTTACATTTGAACCGCTGGTGCTGAGATCTGTTTTAGTCAGTAACATTTCTTTTTTTTAACTCATTATAATTTTTGATGCCATTTGGGTTTGATAAACTACAACTGACATTCCTAAATGACTATGAGACAGAATCATAGACCTGGAAGAATCCTTGTAAGTCACCCAGGGAGGCAGTTTAGCACTGTGATAAACATGGGCTCTGGCATCATACAGAGCTAGATTCTGCTATCTCTCTTAGTTAAATTCACCTTTTACTGAGTTTCAGTTTTCTTATCAGTAAAATGGAGAAAATAAAGTAGGTACTTCATCGATTTTTCAGACAGTTAAATGAGATACTCCATGTAAAATGCATAGCAGACTGCCAGGCACAGTCTGCAATAGCAATAGGCAATACAACAGCAAAAGGCACAGCAAAAGGCTCAGCAAATGGCAGCTGCTACTATATTCAGTACAGCTCTCTAATTTTGCAGATTATGTTAATAATCTAAACATTCTGTTTTTATGGTTTTAATATTTAAGGGACATAACTTTGTGTAAAGAAAGACATATTTTGGCTGATAGCTCTTTAAGGATGACAACTAAACTGATCTTATTTAAACAAATGTACAACTTCTCTATGCTAGTTGGTAATTCACCAGCCCAGTGAATGTATGAAAAACAACAAAGGAAAACAAAAAACCTGAGATTTTAATCTTCCAATTATGGGAGGAAAATTATTAGAAATAAAATTGTTAAGTTTGCATGCAATTGTGGTCAACAAATATTTTTAAAGTACTGACAAATCAAGTTAGTGTTAAAAACCTTAGAAAACCTGTAATCCCAGCACTTTGGGAGGCCGAGGCGGGTGGATCACGAGGTCAAGAGATCGAGACCATTCTGGTCAACACGGTGAAACCCCGTCTCTACTAAAACTACAAAAAATTAGCTGGGCATGGTGGCGCGTGCCTGTAATCCCAGCTACTCAGGAGGCTGAGGCAGGAGAATTGCCTGAACCTGGGAGGCGGAGGTTGCGGTGAGCCGAGATCACGCCATTGCACTCCAGCCTGGGTAACAAGAGTGAAACGCCGTCTCAAAAAAAAAAAAAAAAAAAAAACCTTAGAAAACATTCTGTTCCTGCTATGTCCCTCCACCCGCCCTCATAATCCAGAGGGCATGCATGAAAAGAGTACTATCTATGAAATCTATATCGTGGTCCAAATGATATAAGTCATCATAATTATTCTATAAATCGATGGATTTTATTTTCTTAAATAATCTAGAACAAAGAGTATATTTCAAGACAATTAAACTGAAGACACTATGTCCTGAATAAACAAAGAGTGTTTTTTAAAACTTTCTGCATTTACTTTGGTCAAAGTTTGCTATTGGCTAAATCATTAAAGTTTTAAACAAAACATACCTCCATCAAGAGTAAGTTTTGACCGCCACTCAACAGGCAGAAATTCAACATGTGTTGCATGGTTGGAAAAATGCCTTTCTTCTATTTTTCTTGCAGCCTCTCTCATCCTAAAAAACAACAACAATAAAATACAAAGCTTTATGAGAATAACTTCACATATATATTCATATGATATAAAATACGTTTAATCATAACACTTCCATTTGCTTACAGCTTTGTCCAATTACATTCCACTACACTAAGCAAGTTTGCAATACTAGGATACCTTCATTTCAAAGTTATTTTCCTAAATTTGCCATCTATGATTTCAAATATTCTAAGCTTTTACATTATATTCTAAATAATTATAGATAGGAATTTTTAGTGAACAGAATGGTATAATGAATACCTCTGTGCCATCACCCAGCTCCAAATATTATCAAGTCATGACACACTTACTTCATCTATTCTATTCATTCTTCCTATAATATGAATTTTAAAATTTTATTAAAAATATCAAGATACCATAAAATTGATCCCTTTCCCCCTTTTGGTGTCAGTTATATAGCAGATTTGTGATTAGTATTACACAATTCAGAACAGTTCATCCAGAAAAACTCCCTCATGCTATTCCTTTAGTAGTCACTCCTTTCCCCCATATTTAAGCAAATCCTAATTGTTAGTGCATTATTTTGTCTGTAGTTCAGTACATATATATATATACTTTTTTGAGACAGAGTTTCACTCTTGTTACCCAGGCTGGAGTGCAACGGTGCAATCTCGGCTCACCGCAACCTCCACCTCCTGGGTTCAGGCAATCCTCCTGCCTCAACCTCCTCAGTAGCTGGGATTACAGGCACGTGCCACCATGCCCAGCTAATGTTTTGTATTTTTAGTAGAGACGGAGTTTCACCATGTTGACCAGGATGGTCTCGATCTCTTGACCTCATGATCCACCCGCCTCGGCCTCCCAAAGTGCTGGGATTACAGGCTTCAGCCACCACACCCGGCCAGTTCAGTATATATTTTAAAAATATAAGAAGAACATAACCTATTCAGTATTATCATGCCAAAAAAATTAATAATTCTTAATTTCAGCAAATATGTAGTTCAGTGGTCCTATTTTCCTAGCTGGACTATAACTATTACTTTAGAATCACATTAAAAATTTTTTTACACTTGTTTAAATTGAGCTCTAAATACAGTCCATGCACTGCAATTGGAAGACATGTCTCTACTACAGGCTACTTTCTCTATTTTACTTTGTAAGGGCATACCTTGTTTTACGTATTCAGTTTTTAAAAAACTGCACTCTGCAGATACTGCCTTTTTCTCCACCTTTTAAAAAACGGAAGGTCTGTGGCAACCTCGTATGGAGCAAGTCTATTAGTGCCATTTTCCCAACAGCATGTGCTCACTCTGTGTCTCTGTGTCACATTTTGTAATCCTCACAATATTTCAAACTTGTTCATTATTACTACATCTACTATGGTGAACTGCACCTGTATAAGATGAGCTTAAATGATAAATGTATGTTGTCCGACTGTTCCACTGATCAGCTATTCCCCAACTTTACTCCTGCTCCAAAGGCTTCCCAATTATCCCTGAAACACAACAATATTGAGATTGCAGCACTTAAGAATTCCATACTGGGCCGGGTGCGGTGGCTCAAGCCTGTAATCCCAGCACTTTGGGAGGCCGAGGCGGGTGGATCACGAGGTCAAGAGATCGAGACCATCCTGGTCAACATGGTGAAACCCCGTCTCTACTAAAAATACAAAAAATTAGCTGGGCATGGTGGTGCGTGCCTGTAATCCCAGCTACTCAGGAGGCTGAGGCAGGAGAATTGCCTGAACCCGGGAGGCGGAGGTTGCGGTGAGCCGAGATCGCGCCATTGCACTCCAGCCTGGGTAACACGAGTGAAACTCCATTTCAAAAAAAAAAAAAAAAAAAGAATTCCACACTGGCCTCTAGGTGCTTAAGTGAAAGGAAGAATTGCGTATCTCTCACTGCAAATCAGTAACCAGAAATAACTGAGCTTAGTGAGGGAGGCATGTCAAAAGTCAGCCACGCCAAAAGCTGGACCTCTTGTACCAGTTGGCCAATCTGTGAAAGCAAAGGAAAAGTTCTTGAAAGAAATTAAAAGTACTACTCCAGTGAACACAAATGATAAGAAAACGAAAAAGCCTTATTGTTAAGGAGAAAGTTTTAGTGGTCTGGATAGATGATCAAAACAGCTACAACTTTCCCTTTAAGCCAAAGCCTAATCCAGAGCAACACCTTAACTCTTTTCAATTCTAAAAGGCTGACAGAGGCAAAGAAGCTACAGAAGAAAAGTCTGAAGCTAGCAGATTAGTGCACGAGGTTTAAGGAAAGAAGCTGTCTCTGTAACATAAAAGTGCAAGGTAAGCAGTAATGTAGAAGCTGTAGCAAGTTATCCAGAAGATCTAGCCAAGATAATCAACGAAGGTTGCTACACTAAACAACATATTCTCAATGTAGACAAAAAAGCCTTCTAACAGAAAAAGATTCCTAGGACTTTCACAGCTAGAGAGGAAGAAGTCAATGCCTGGCTTCAAATTTTCAAAGGACAGGCTGACTCTCTTGTAAAGAGCTAATGCAGCTGTTAACTTGGAAGTTGAGGCCAATGCTCACTGACCATCCCAAATATCCTAGGGCCCTTAAAAATTATGCTAAATCTACTGTACCTATGCTCTATAAATGGAACAACAAAGCCTGAATAGCAGCACATTTTTACAGCATGGCTTACTGAATAGTTTAAGCCTACTGTTGAGACCTACTGCTCAGAATAAAAAATATTCATTTCAAATGATTACTGCCCATTGACAATATACCTGGTCACTCAAGAGCTCTGATGGAGATGTACAAAGAGATAAATGTTGTTTCCACACCTGCTAACACAGTATCCACTCTGCAGCCCATGGATCAAGGAGTAAATTTGACTTTTAAGTTTTACATTTAAGAAACAAATTTTATAATGCTCTGGATGCTATAGATAGTGGATGAATCTGGGAAAAGTAAACTGAAAATATACTGGAAAGAATGCCAATAAGAACATTTGTGATTCATGAGGGGTGAAAATGTCAACATTCCAGAAGTTTGGAAGAAATGGATTCCAACCCTCATAAATGACATTGAGGGGCTCAAGACTCCAGTGGGGAAGTAACTACAGATGTATTGGAAATAGCAAGAGAACTAATTTAAGAAGAGTGTGAATATGTGACTGAATTGCTGCAACTTCATGAGAAAACTTCAGTGGAAGAGTAGTTGCTTCTTATGGATAAACAATTAGTTTCTTGAGATGGACTCTTGGTAAAGATCTGAATATTGTTGAAATGACAACAAATAATTCAGAATATGCCATAAACTTAGTTGATAAAGCAGTGGCAGGGTTTAAGAGAATTGATTCAAATTTTGAAACTCTATAGTGGGTAAAATGCTCTCAAACTGCATTGCATGGTGCAGAGAAATCTTTCATGAAAGGAAGAACCAATCAATGTGACTAACTTCACTGCTGTCTTGGTTTAAGAAATTGTCACGCCCACCCCAAACTTTGGCAACTACCATCCCAATCAGTCAGCAGCCATCAACATAGAGGCAAGACCCTTCAACAGCAAAAAGTTGCTGTGAACTCACTGAAGCCTCAGATAATCATTAGCAGTGTTTAGCAGTATAGCACTTTAAAATTAAGATATGCACATTGATTTTTAGGGACATACTGCTATCACATACTTAATAAGTATCACATACTTAATGTTTACAGTGTAGGGTAAACATAACTTTCATATGCACTGAGAAGTCAAGTTGTGCAACTCAATTATGATATCTGCTTTACTGCAGTGGTATGGAACCAAACCCACAATATCTTTGAGGTATACCTGTAATTTTTTGTGTATGTGTCCTATAGAGTTACTTAGAGTCTGATTTTAACTCACTGCATCCCTATGGTGCTATTTAACACGTTCTTTCTTCTGTTTTCTATAATTTGGTAGTTATAGGGGCTTCATTAGATTTAGGCTCTGTTTTGGTGAAACTACTAGTCCACACATACATAGGTACATAAAACTCTTTTCTCTTTTTGGTGATGATAGAGGTTACTGATGACCATTGTTGAAACACATTAGTTTATCATGGTAGCAAAAGTGCCTTTTAAATTCCATCACTCTTCATTTGTTTATAAGCTTATACTTCTGGGAAGAGAAATTTCCTTACATTAAATATTTACCTACAGTGAGGTATAACCAAATAGTTTTTGCATGAATTGAGGCACAGATAATCCAGAAAAGGCAGGATAAATGGTTAATTCTTCCTTTTTATCAACAGTTTTCAAAATAACAAGTCATTAGGTTATATACATTTTGATGTCATTACTAACTCATAGATTTAAGCATATTTGATGCATATACACTATAGTTATTATCCTTACCAAGGCTCAAATTGTCTCCTATTTTAGGTCCGTGAATATCTTCAAGTTGGCTTCTGAGTGCTTTTGAAACAACTTCACTAGTTTTTTTTTTTTTTTTTAAATGTGGCTTTAGTATATTCAAAGAGTTATGCAACTCTCACCATTATCTAATTTCATAACACTCTCATCACCCCAGAAACACCATTCCCATTAGCAGTTACTCTCTATCCCTTCTCCTCCCACCCACTGGCACCCACTAATCTACTTTCAGCAGATTTGCCTATTTTGAACATTTCATATAAATAGAATCATACAATATGGGGCCTTTTTGTGTCTGGCTTTTCAGTTAATGTAATGTTTTCAAGTCTCATCTATGTGCATCATAAATCAGTACTTCATTGCTTTTCATTGTTGAATAGTATTTCATTACATAAATATGCCACTCTTGTTTAGCCACTCATCAGTTGATGGATGTTTGGGTTGCTTTCATTTTTCGGTTATCATAAATAATGCTTCTATGAACATTCTTTAATGAGTTTTTGTGGACATACATTTTCAAATCTCTTGGGTATGCATATAGGAGTGATAATGCTGGCTCATACACTAACTTCCTTTAACTTTTTGAAGAACTACCAAACTCTCCAAAGCAGCTGTACTACTTTCTCATTTCACCAGCAACATGTAAGGGTTGCGATTTTTCTTCATCCTAGCTAATACTTGTTAATTTCCATCTTTTTGGTAAGTTATCCTAGTGGGTATAAAGCGGTACCTTTAAAGCGGTAGTGTTCGAGGTCACATCTCTCTAATAATTAAAGACGCTGAGCATCTTTTCATGAGATTATTGGCCATTTTATATCCTATTTGAACAAGTGTCTACTCAAATCCTTTACCCATTTAAAAAACTGGGTTCTGCCTTTTAAAAAAATTGTTGGGTTGTAAGAGTACTTTATATATCCTGGACCTAGGCCTTTATCACATATGTGATTTGCTAATATTTTCTCCCATTCTGAGGGTTGTCTTCATTTTTTCAGTGTCCTTTGAAGAACTAAAGTACTTTCTACTTATAATGTCATGTCATCTGCAGATAGTTTTATCTCTTCCATTCTAATAAAGATGCCTTTTATTTCTTTTCTTGCTTAATTGCCCTGGCTGAAATGTACAGTACAAGGCTGAACAGAAGTGGTGAGAGTGCATACCCTTGTCTTGTTCCTGATCTCAGGGAGCAGCTTTCAGTCTTTCACTATTAAAGAATAAGTTTAGCCACAGGCTTTTTGTAGCGGTCCTTTACCAGCTTTAGAAAGCTGCCTTCTGTTTCTAATTTCCTAAGGGCTTTTATTATTAAAGTATGTTGAGATTTTCTCAAATGCCTTTTCTGTATCTGAAAATCACAGGGCATTTTTTTTCCCCTTCATTCTATTCATGTGGCGGATACCTTGATTAAAAAAAAATGTTGACCCAATCTTACATTCCCGAGAAAAAAATCCCACTTAGTCATGGTATATGATCATTTATGTATGTTGCTACATTCAGTTTGTTGTCATTTCATTGAGGATTTCTGTGGTCTGTACTCAGTAAGGGATATTGCTATACAGTTTTCTTCATGATATTCATTGGTTTTTGGTATCAGGGTAATACTGGCTTCATTTTTTTGGAGAGTTTGTAGAGAAGTGGTGCTAATTCTTCTCTACGTTTTTTAAGAGATAGGATCTTACTATGTTGTCCAGGCTGAAAAGCAGTGGCTATTCACTGGAACAGTTGTATATTAGACTGAAACTCCTGTGCTCAAGCAATCCTCCTGCCTCAGCCTCCCATGGGGCGGAGACTGCAGGCACAAGCCAATGCACCCAGCTGAATTCTTCTTATGTTTGGTAGAATTAACCAGTGCAATCTTCTGGTCATGGGCTTTTGCTGCTTTGGTGGGAAGTTTTTTGATTAACTGAAATGCTTTACTTGTTATAGGTCTACTGAGACTTTCTATTTCTTACTCATTACCAGATCGGTATTCCTAGTTTGTGTCTCTCTTGGAAAGTGAACAGTTTTGGTAGTTTGTTTCTGGAAATTTGCCCATTTCATCTAGGTGACATACTCTGTTAGCATAGAATTGTGCATAGTATTCCCTTATAATCCTTTTTATTTCTGTAAGGTTGGTAGTAATAATGTTCTCTCTTTTGCTTTTGATTTTAGTAATTTGAATCTTCTTTTTCTCTTGTTTGGTCTAGTTAAAAGGTTCTCAACTTTGTGAATCTTTCCAAAGAACCAGAGTAATACATAGAGAGCTTCCTTATTTTATTTTACAACTGCACACTACTCCATTATATAGATAACACCTGTAGTTGATAATAGCCGTAGTTGATCAACCCGTCTCTCACTGATGAAGGTTTGAGTAGTTTCCTATGTGATGCTGCAATCAAAAGGCTTGTGCATGTTTCTTTTATTTTTGATAATATTTTTTGGGATAGAGTCCTGGAAGTAGGCTTTCAGGGTCAAAGGATAAATACATATGTAATTTTGATAGATACTGTCATATGCTCTTTTTCATTGCATTCCATCAGTTGTATGAGAACATTTATTACCTACGCCTGGCCAAAAGAACATGTTGTCAAATTTTGGACTTTTGCTAATCTGATAGTTAAGAAATAACATCTGGCTGGGTGTGGTGGCTCATGCCTGTAATCCTAGCACTTTGGGAGGCCGAGGCAGGTGGATCACTTGAGGTCAGGAGTCTGAGGCCAGCCTGGCCAACATGGTGAAATCCGGACTCTACTAAAAAAATACAAAAATTAGTGGGGTGTGGTGGTGTATATCTGTAGTCCCAGCTATTTGGGAGGCTGAGGCAGGAGAATCACTTGATCCCAGGAGGTGGAGGCTGCAGTGAGCTGAGGCTGCGCCACTGCACTCCAGGTCTGGGTAACAGAGCAAAACTCTCTCTCTCTCTCTCTCTAAAAAAAAAAAAAAAAACCTGTCATATGGTTAAGAGCCATTTCTTTTACTGGGTACTAGTGCATATATCTTTAGCCCATTTTCCTTTAAGGTGGTTGAACATATTTTTATTTTTAGGATGATTTTACATATTAAGGATACTTCATCTATAAGTCGAAAATATTTTCTTTCAGTTCACCTTATTTTTTCTTTGCCACATTTTTTTTTCTGGACAATATAATATTTATCAGTATTTTTCCTTATTTCTTCTGAATCAAGTCATAGAATATTTTTTTCTATTCCCAAGTTCTAGAAGAATTCAAACTCTCCTTTAAAAAATCCCTAATACTTGTATAATTTCATTTCTTTCCCTTTTCCATTTTTTAAAAGAGATGAGGTCTCGTTATGCTGCCCTGGCTGAAGTGTAGTGGCTATTCGTTAAGTGTGGAACATAGAGCACTTCAGCCTCAAACTCCTGGTCTCAAGCAATTCTCCTGCTTCAGCTCCCAAGTAGCTAGGACTATAGGCACGTGTTACCATGTCCTGCTTTCATTTCTTTCACTTAAATGTGATCCAACTGAAATTTATCCTTGTGTGAGAAATGGATCCAATTCAATTTTTTCCATATGCAAATCTATTTATCCCAATAGTACTTGTGGAAAAGTCTACCTTCCTCCATTTTCAGTATATTTTAAAAAGCATTACGTTATAATTATGTTTATTGATTGCATATCCCCAAAGTCGGCATTTTAAGAAGCCTAAATAGATTCTACTTTGCCAAAATAAAAGACGTGCTTCCTTTATCATCACTGAAAATAAAATGATAGCCAAAACTTTAGACTTGAAGGCAGGATCGCCTTATTACCCACAGAGTCTAACATCAGATACTCAAGTAATGGTCACAGAAACATTTTTAAAGTTTTTTGCCATCTTTTCAAATGTTCAGTCTTAGCAAATATGAGTATATGCAAGAAAGAACATATTTTAAAATTTCTAATATTTTCTACCCACTCATTCAATTTTGATGGCTGTATAGTTCTTATATATTTCATTGTAATATAGTAATTAGGAAGTGGTACATGTGTTGCTGTTTGAATTTACACACATGAGAGTTCATTTAGATTAGTGGCTCTTGACCATGGACAATCGTGCACTTCTAGGGACATTTGGCAATGTTTGCAGATATTTTTTATTGTAACATTTAAGGGTTTTATTTGCATCAAGTGAGAAAAGGCTAGGGATACTCTTAACATTTTTGTACAGGCCAGCTGTCATAACAAAAAGTTATCCAGTGAAAAATGTCAATAGCGATGTGGCTGCGAAACCCTAATTTTGAGTTCTAAACTCAGAAACACTATCTGCTTAAAATGCTGTTTTTCCTAAAGCAAATCTATACAATCCTTCACAGAATCACTATCATAGTTCTCGGATGATCGCAAACTCGTTTGATCATGATCAAACAGGTAGGTCTACTGAATCATCTGGAGTACTGGAGTGACTGTTAAAAAAAAAGGCATGGAAAGAAAAATGAAAAAATAGTGAGGGAAGGAGAAGGGAGAGCAGGGGTTGGGGAAGAGAAGAGGAAAACAGCGAGAGGGAGAGGAAAGAGAGAAAGGTAGATATGTTATGGCCATATGCTCAAATTTGCCTTAATAAAAATAGTAAAATCTATTTCTAAAATATATCATAAGAACCACTGAGACCAACAGGCGACAGAGAAAATTAAAAAATATTATATTCAGACAATGACCTATTACTGTGCTGTTATGCATGCACAAAAACCATGATTTCAGTCCTCTTACAAACTTATTTCAACTTCCATGTTCTCTGACTAATGAATGTTTGCCTTATATTGTAAGAAGAGAACAGAGAATAATGGCATTTAAGAATTACTGTACAACTGAGGATCACTAAATAGCTGTGAAAAATAAGTCTTCATAATTCCTCTCAATTAGAAAAAAAAACTCATAAACTAATTGATTTTAAGAAAATATACGTGTGGTATAAACACAGAAAAATAGAAAAAAATATAAACAGAAAATCATGAACAGTGATCTCCAAGATACATATATTCTTTAAGGAGATGAGGTCAGCCAGGTCCAGTGGCTCACACTTGTAATCCCAGTGGTTTGAGAGGCCAAGGTGGGAAGGCCACTTGAAGTTAGGAGTTTGAGACCAGCCTAATCAATATGGTGAAATTCTGCCTCTACTAAAAATACAAAAATTAGCTGGGTGTGGTGGTATGTGACTGTAGTCTCAACTACTAGGGAGGCTGAGACATGAGAACAGCTTGAATCTGGGAGGTGGAGGCTGCAGCGAGCCGAGATTGCGCCACTGCACTACACCCTGGGTGAGACAGTGAGACTCCGTCTCAAAAAAAAAAAAAAAAAGGTCTTGCTTCATTGCCAATGCTGCCTGTGAGCACTGCCTACTCACAGGCATGATCATCACACACCACAGCCTTGAGCTCCTGGGCTCACGCGATCCAAAATACATTTTTGAAATAAACAAACAAAAACAAGGTCCAGAAGTGTACAGCATGCACCTTTTGTGTAGAAAAAAATTTGTACATGCCTAAAGAAAATCTAGAAGACTATAAACTGGGACAAAAGGACAAAGGATAATGAGGGAAGATGGGGACAGAAATGAGAATCAGCCTTTTTACTCTACATTTTAGTATTTTGTGAACTACATGAATGTATTTCCTGTTCAAAATAATAAGTTTTGTTGATATTCTTGTCTGCTATTGTTTGTTTCCCATTTTTTTCTGTACTTGTGGGTTTATGCCTTTTTGCTGTTTAAAAATTTTTTTTATATCATGTTCAATGAGGTTTCAGGAGAGAATAAGATATGTGTTCAACCTACTGTGTTTAACTGAAAACCTCTTTATATTATTCTAAAATTATAGCTTTAAAATGGCTAATTTAGGGCATTAGATATACAAGTTCTACGAAGATATCCCTTGAAATAAAACTCCACAAAACGTAAATTCAATTGTATTTAAAATGTTTTCAACTTATTCCTTTTAGTAAACTAATTCTGACATTCCCAGAAGTTGTCTAAGGATTTGCTGCTCAATACGTAAGTGGCAAACACATTTTTCTGGAACAAAGGTGATTAAAACTAGTTTGAACTAATCATTAGCATGTTTGCTAAAATAAGGACAAGAAGGCAAACTCTCCATTTCCAGGAATCTCAGACATGATTTAAGGAAATCCTCAGAGAACAAAAGGCTGTCAAATCAATCACAAGTACACACAGGCTTCAGGATGGAGCTGGGAGGGATGAAGTTAACTTTACTTTCTGTAAAGGCCTGAACGTTGAACTTAGGAATGACAGAAAGCAGGGAAATGGTAAGAAATCCTATGAATTTGCCTATCTTTTATTGTGTGGAATTCCTTTTAATATGATTATTTTCCCTCAATTACTGAGTTATGTGTAGAATTTTCCATCAAATTGGCGCATCTATGAAGACATGATAGAATCCTCCCTCTAGTGGACACTTGTTTTTTCTTTTCTTTTCTTTTTTTTTTTTTGAGCCTCATTGAATTCATTCATCCTACTTCCAATAATAGCTCTCAATTTTTATCTGTGGCTCTAGCTCTCCTTATAGTAAGATGAAGTCAACTTCCATCTGATTCTAGGTTGGGAATATGACAAGTTTAGCCAATCATACCACGCATGGCCACATGCATAGATTCAGGAAGCTGGATGCAACATCATTAGTAACTGAAATGCACAGACTAGCTGGGACTTTTGGGAAAAAAAGACTTAGTCTTTCTTCTTGAATTTGAACTCAAGATTATATGAATCACATTTGGAATCAAAGGAGATGTGTGAGAATGGCTTCAAAATGAAAGTGACAGAGCAGATAAAAACTGGATTTTGATGACTTGTTTGGCAATATTACTCCTAGACTCCTCAGTTTTATGAGTTACTAAATCCTGCTTTTGGCTTAAATCTTTTCGGGTTAGGATTTCCCTAACTTGTACTCCAAGAAATCAAACTGATACCTTCTTATTTATCAATTGCTCCAGAGAGAATATGCAAGTAAACCTAGTCCCCAGGTTCCTAGATGTCCCAGCAAAGTATCTGCACACTAATACAAAAATATAAACATGATGGGAAGTAATATATAACTCATCAGAAAGTAAAATCAGTATCAGAGGAAAGAGATTCCTGTAATATAAGCCACGGAGATTGAAAGAATCAGGGTGGTCTGGCACTATCAGACAAAGTTTTTTCTTTAAAAAGTTGAATTGTATTTTTACTTTAATCCATTAGCTGGCATTAAGAGATGTTACAATAAAAAGTAAAATAAAACTCAGCATTGCATCATTATTACAGAGGTGTTGCTGAGGACATACTTCCTAGTATCATACACTGTTTGCTTTATAAGGACTCAAATAAGTCTTTATAAGTCTCAGAATCGAATAAACTGGGCTTGCCACAACACACTTGTTTTCATGACATGATCTATAACTAACCATATTTTTCTCTACACTGGTTGCTAGCTCAGAGCCAAATCTGTGGTGGAACCCTTAACCCTAACATGCCCTTTTAACAAAGTCCTTAATGTTTTTCAAACATGCAAATATCACATGTACCCCTAAAAAAAATCTTAGAAAGTTTTAGGATAAAGCTGAATATAAATAAACTAATGAGGTAAATAACCTGTCTGGTGTGTAGGTAAATAATCCACTGTTTTCCACAGAAAATTCAGTTTCCTTTTGATAGCAATAGGTTAAGCTGCTAACTGGCTAATTCTTAGCCTTTTTAGAGTTGTTCCACTTGCAGTATTCTTCGTTTCTGAAGTTCAAAGAGTAAGACATAACTAGACCTTTTCCTTGCTTTCAACTTTAGATTATAAAGTTAACATATTAGATTAAACAAGCCTTCCTTAATCCTTCTTCTCCATACTTTGGGGAGAAAAATCAAACATCATCATCCTGTAGATATAATCCCTTTCAAAATTTGGTCCAGATACTTTATCTATGACTTAAGAAATATAAGAATAGCTGGCACTGGAGGAACATGCATTGGAATTAGTATACTGTTAATATTTCTTATACCCTGGACGAAAATGTGGATTCTAGACTAGATATAGACTGTATTCATCAAAGAACTTACATGGCCGTGTTTTTGATAATTCTTCCTTGGTCCATTTTCTGCCCAATGCCATGCACAACAAATACAATATGGGTAGTCTGTGACGGCTTGTCTTCTAATGTGGCTTCTTCTACGTAACCTCTATGAAGTCTGGTCCCACTACTTGATGCTGTAAAAGAAATTAAAATTCTAAGTTTACTATTTAATCTGAGAAATAGCATTTTCCACAATAAGTTGAAAGGAACAAAAAGGAATATTATGAAAAAATTTCACTGGCTGTGAGGGAGGAAATAAAAACTGTAAGATGGTATATATTGACCAGCTCTGACATAAAGTGAACTGGACACAACACCAAAGCCAGAAACCATAGAGAGAAATAAATGAAATATACTGAATATATAAAAATTTAAAACTTCTATAATAAGAAAATATTAGGAACAAAGAAATGGCAAACTGGAAAAAATACGCAAAATACAACACATAATTACTTAAGTATATAAAGAGAGCTTACTAACAGAAAAGTAAAGACGACCATTCAAATGGCAAAATAGGCTAAAGTTATGCAAGGTAATTCAGAAAATAAATACAATTAACAACTGTAAAGCTATCCAAGCACATTCACTATTCATGAAATTCAAATTTTAAAATAGGATATTAAAATCTTATCAAACTTTAAAATTCTTTTTAAATTTATTTTTTGATAATGCTCTCAGATCTTCCCCAGGTTTCATTCTCTCTTTTCTTTCATTTAGTCAAACTTTTCTAAAGAGTTGTCAGGCCAGGTACCACAGTTCAAGCCTGTAAATCCCAAAGCTTTGGGAGGCCAAGGTGAGAGGATGGCTTGAGCCCAAAAATTTGAGACCAGCCTGGACAACATAAGGAGATTCTGTTTCTACAAAATAAAAAAAATTAGCAGGGCATAGTGGTGCATGCCTGTAATCCTAGCTACCGAGGAGGCTGAGCTGGGGGGATTGCTTGAGCCCAGGAATTAGTTCCAGATTATGGTATGCTATGATTACACCACCGCACTCCAGCCTGTGGGATAGAATGAGACCCCAACTTAAAAAAAGAAAAAAAAAGAGTTGTCTATTCTCATTGCTTCCATTGCCTCACCTTCCACTTAAGCTTCAACCCCTGTCTATCTGGCTTCTGCCCCATCAATCCATCTAAGTCACCAATGACCTGCATGTCGATAAATATGATGGAAAATTTTCAGTCCTCATCTTCCTTGACACTATATTTCAACTGCCACGTTTTAGGTTTAGCAGCTTTTGTGCTTTTAGAAGTATAAAAGGCATTTATTAACTTGTCAAATCATTCTAAGTATGTAATTATTACTTAATGGATACATGTAAACTCAACCAACTTAATAAAAGTTTCATTTACAAAGGAACCTGTCACTAAATTTAATATATTTAAAATAAACTAAAAACGGATATGAATAGTCTATTTTGAATATAAGAAAAAAAGTCAGATTCCCAAAATGTTGATAAGCTACAGTAATATTTAACAATTACCTTTAGAAAATCCCAGTTTTTGGGTAACTGTTCTTGCAATTTTAGATGTTGTTGCATCACTATAAAGATATACTTCATCCACACTGTGCCAGTCCACATGGTTTCGACTCAACTTGAAACTATGCATAGCTATTGCAAAAAGGAAAAGCTATTTTGAAGGTCTCCAAGGCAAACTTTATTCGTGTGAAAAATTATAACACTCAGATTTTTAAATCAATGTTACCTAACAAACTTAGATATGGAACTCAGTTCAATAAAACACTATTTCACATAAAAAAGTTATATGATTCAATTAACAGGTAGGAACTTCATTTTATAAATGATTAATCCTGCTACAGGGAATGACAACTTTTTAAAACACTGAGTGACTTAACCATCATAATTTTAACCTCTAATACACAGTTTCTATGTGTTCTGATAATTAAACAACTCTTTCCCAGGGGATATAGCTAATTCTTCATTAGGTCTAAGGCATATATACATATACCTCAAGCCCTCAATAGCTTTGACATAGCAACTTCTATTTCTTCTGATTTTACTAAAAATATCAAAAGATCTGTAAAAATTTCACTAAATGCTAGACAAAGTAGATTCAGAGGAAAAAAAATTACCTTTAAACTGGGAAGATAATAATCTATTAGAAAATGAGGTAATTTTGGAATGGATAGTAAAGCCAATTACTGGATATTGTCCATCACAGCAGAAATCAAAAACTGAAAGATGTTTTAGTAATACAAAATTAAGGAAATGTTTTTCTATCATGATGTTCAAATCAGTACTGTTAGCTGGGTATAGTGGCTCATGCCTGTAATCCCAGCACTTTGGAAGGTTGAGGCAGGAGGACTGCTTGAGCCCAGGAGTTTGATAGCAGCCTGGGCAACAATATTGAGATCCTCTCTGTGAAGAAGAAAAAAAAAAAAAAAAAAACACTCAAAAATTAGCTAGGTATGGTGATATGTGCTTGTGGTTCCAGCTATTTGGGAGACTGAGGCAGGAGGATCACTTGAGGCAAGAGGATTGCTTGAGCCCAGGTGGTCCAGCCTGCAATGAGCTATGATCATGCCACTGCACTCTAGCCTGGGCAACACACACAGAGAGAGCAGTCTCAAAAAAAAAAAAAAAAAAA
>NW_022437014.1:3409462-3429034 GCF_009761245.1 Sapajus apella
AAAAAAAAAAAAAAAAAAAAAAAAAAAAAAAAAAAAAAAATCATTATGGGGGTATGCTTGGTGAAAATGAAGCCTTAAAAAAAAAAACCTCCAAACCTGTATTCTTTAGGAATTCATAAGCCCCAGGAGCCAGGGACTGTGTGTTGACCATTTCTTATATCCCTAGCACCAAAAAGTATGTCTTATCACAGTGTCTGGCACATACCACAAATTCAGCCATGTTTATGAAAGCAGTGAAGAAATTGATATAACATATCCATCAATTCACAAAACACAACTCTTATGTTATGAGGGCCTTAAGCTTTTCCTTTATATATCTGGTTTACAGGTAGGAAAAATTAACATACCCATCTTCAGAAAGCCAAGTACCTTCAAATCACTATGCTTGATTTATTTTCTTAAAATTCTTTCAAGGCAAAACATTACCTCCCATTTTACTTACAAAAACACAGAGGTACAAAGAGATAAAGTGACTTGCCACAGAGTTAGCTACTGGCAGAGTCTAACTCTTCTGATTTAAAGATGGGCTGAAAATAACCTCACGCTAAATATAAAAGATATAGCTCTGGTTAAGATTTATGATCTTAAGACATTTTTATAAAAACCTACTTCCTACAGGATACAAGTACATTAGAAAAATTGTACTTCACAGTTATACTAAATATGCAATTTCAAAAATTTATCAAAAAACAATTTATATTTTACTTACCTGCTAGGGCATATTACTAACACTGTACACCAGATCAAGATTTAACTAACATAATAAACATAAATCGTATCTCCGTTTCCAAAGAAAATAATGTATAAGGTCAGCTTTTTAAATAAAAGAACTTCTCATAAACTAAAAAAAATCTTTTGCAAGGGTTTAACAATCACTTCTCTAATTACATATCTGATCCATGCCACCACTTCAGGCTTTTAAATGTGTCTAAATCACATTTTTGTTAAAATAGTTTTGAGCAACGTATGCTTAAAATGTTCAACTACAAGACCAAGATATTTAGAGATTAGTGTTAAGCCAGAACAACATTCTTTTCCTCCTTAAATGATCCACATATCATCTTAAAGTAAAACATTTTAATGTTGGTGAACATCAGAACATTTTGTTACTGGACTATACACACTGTTTACAAATATTTTTACACATAATAAAGTAGCAGTACATAAAATAGCACAACGGACACATTTTTTAAAAAAGTGTTAATTTCTATGCTTTAAATGCAACTGAATGCTATAAGCCAGGAATATAACTACATGGAAAAATAAAACTACAATTACTGTACCTTGGGAACGCTTTCGTTTAAGACCTGCCGCATCTGTACTCTCCTTAAATCCTCTCCATTTGAACAGAGAAGGGAGGGAGAAGGGAGGGAGGTGGTAGACAACTAAGAAAGCAAAAACACTGAGCTTCAAAGCAAATTTTAAATGAGGTTTGCCATTTTGCCTTTTTGTTCTAGTATTAACTTTAAAAAATGCGTTGTATTTGAAAAACATTATTCTAAATGCTTTATTTATATAATCTCTAAGAATCAGTAAAGCAAAACATTAGTATAATGTTTATCAAATATTTGCTGTACTTTTACTGAAAGAAAAAAGGCAAATGATATCAAAATTCATTAAAAACAACTGTGATTATGTTTAATGTCTTTGCATAGAAAGAATTTATAAAAATTGAACATGACATTTTCAAATGCTAAGAGGTTTATAAACTCCATCTTTACAATACGAAGGTTATTTACTCTTACCAAATTTGTGACTGACATAGCTAACAGCTGATGTACAAATTGAGAAGCCAATAAGTAACATTTTAAATATCTAATGCAGCTTTCCTGAGAAGACACCACAGTATACATTCTACTAGATAGATGCTTTCCACTACTGAAATATAATGGAAACTTCCCTTAGGAAAAAAAAATTCTTTTTGCAACTCTATACAAGTTGTTAAAAGACTTTAAAAAACAAAACTTTTACTAAAAAAAAAAAATCAAACTGGAAGCTCTGCTCTTTGCTTTTGAAAAGACTAATAAAATAATGAAAAAAGTCATTAGTAAAAATGTATGCTGTGACATCTTGTAAGCATTAACAGACAACACAGAGTAAAGCTAGGCATAGACTTAATATTTGGCAAATCAGTAGATAACCTTAAAGTCAACATTTTCCCTGTCAAATTTTGCTAGTTATATAAATTTCTTTGTATTTTAAGTAAGCAATTATTTAAAAGTTCACTTGAACTTGAGCCTTATAGTTTCTCACCAGTTAATTACAGAATATTTATGATTAGTTCAAATTTATGTTATAATACATTTGATTTTCATCCTCACTCCCTTCTATGTTAATGTGACAAAGGTTAAATACTGCTCAAATACAAAAAATATTTAATTCCTGTTGTATAGTACTAGAAATGTAACAAATCTGTTGAATATACAGATGTAGTATATGCAAAGATTTGTGTAATAAAATTGAGAAATGCTTACAAGACAGTTAATAACTATACCTATATGTAATTAGACGGCTACAAAAACTATAAACTAGAGCTAAAAGCTGGGTTGCTATGTCAGGATTATAAAAACATCATTGTTACAGAGGTAGAAAATGACAACTGATGCAATTTTCTTCACTGAAAATGTTTCTTCTTTCATGTGCCTTCTGGTCAGTTACTGAGGAGTAGATGTACCATTAGACCAGGAAACAGTTTTAAACAAAAAATTCAAAAGGAAAAATATGCTAACATATCAAAGTAAATCAAACTGACATAAACTTGAGACTTTACTGCTTGAAACAAAAACTAGACTTTGTAGATCTGGTAGTAAAACTAACGTGAACCAATTCCATATTATTAAAAGGAACGAAATACGAAACGTATGGACCATCTGACCACATTTAAAAAATTTGTAAATGTTTTCAGAAAGCTAGCCTAGATATATAAATGATGGCTTTATTTTCTAAAATAGTATAACTTAAAGATTAAAAAAGGACAAACACCCTAATATGCAGAGAAACCAAGGAAAAAAGAAAAACATTTATTTAAAATATTTTCACAAAACTAAATAGACATGGTTTCTTTCTTTTCAAATGCAATTCTTATTTTCACTTGAGAGTCATCTGCTTTATTTATTACACACCCTGTAGCATAGAGGGACTAAATTTTTCAACCCAAAGCACAGAATTAGGGGTACTATGGTAAGCACTGCAGAGGAAAAAAGAGTTTACTATCAATCTAAACAAAGATCACTGTTAAAGAAAATTCAAGTCTCCGAAAGCACTATTTAATTTTCTTTTTAAAAAATAAAGTTGTAGTTAAAATTTTTTACATAGTATCAGCAAAAGATGCATAAGCTCAAAACACAATTGCAAATGCTAATTTATTAATGCTAATATTTAATAAAATTTTAATATGTTAAAGTCTTACATAGCAATGAAAAGCATTTAAAATACTAAAAATATTTCCAATAAATTTCCTTACTATATCTTAAAGAACTTTCTGCATTATATAATTCTGAAAGCAAGAGAGTATTATAAAACAGGGTTACTGCTGCTGATGACATAATAATTTCTACAACAGAAAAACTAACTTTTCCCTTTAGATAAGCTGGCAACCTGAAAAATTCCAACCCCAAGGAAGCAATCTTGCACATCTCAAACGTGCCAACTATAATGGCAATCTTTCTTTAATCTCAAGAAATAAAGTTAGATAAATTTATAAAAATTAAATAACTAAAAGCTAGAAGGTGGGAATCCTGTTACTGACTAAAGAGAGAAGAAAAGGAAAGCTGGTTAGAAGGTGAGGACCCCTCCATCTTTTTAATTGAACTTTGAAATGCTATGTTCACATTATGGGATATATTTATACAGCTATAGTGATAGAAATATATACTTCATCCATCAAATTGTTAAATGTCATAAATCTTTACAGAGACACTAACACCAGTGCTGCTATGGTACCCAGAATTAGCTGGAACAGTGAAAATTCCAATCTTTTAATCTATCGGTGATTTTTGTAGTCGGGTCTTATAAAATCTGTCACTCTGCCTTTTAACTGGAGTATTAATTTCTTACATATACAAATGTATTTATTGTTATTGATATGGGTGAACAGGTCTGCCATCTTTCCATTTATTTTTCTCTTTGTCCCACTGCCTTTTTTTTTTATTTTTAAATCTCTGTTCCTCTTGATTTTGGGTTAACTGAATATTTTTTAGTATTTTAATTCCTCTACTGGACTTAAAAAAAAAAACTTTTTATTTTGGAATAATTTTAGACTTAACAGAAAATAGCAAAAATGGTACAGGGACCTATCACATATCCTTCACTTAGCTTCCTCTAATGTTAGCATCTTGCATAACTTTAGTACAGTTATCAAAACAAAGAAATTAATACTGGTACAATAATATCAACTAATATACAGACTTTATTCAGATTTCTCTAGTTTTTCCACTAGTATCTTTTTCTGTTCTAGGATCCAAGCCAGGGTACCACATAGCATTTGGTTATCATCTTAGTCTATTCTATGACAAATTCCTCAGTATTTCTTTGTCTTTCATGATCTTGACATTTTTGAAGAATACTGGTCAGTCAGTTATTTTGTAGAATCATCTTCAATACAAATTTTCTCATTACAGAATTGAGTTTACTCATTTTTCGGCCAGAGTGATGTGCTACATTTACCTATTCAGTTCAACCTATTTTTTACTGATTACTATGCAAGCTTGGATAGATAGCTGTAGAATAAGTAAAACACTAATCTAGCACTAGATTTAAGTATAAATGTTTACCAAATTACTTGTTGACGTCTTGATTTCTATTTTTATGTTTCGTCCCAAGTGAAACAATAGGCGTTCACTTATTAAACTGCTAAACATTTTCTAGCCCAGGAGGTAGGGTAAGAAAAAAATCAATTTCCATTTTAACTCTCACAGAGAACTAAATTTAAATTAAAATATCTAAATCACAAAAAGTCATTATCTTTTTGTGGGTTATCTTTATTTGTATGCTAAAAAGAGTTACACAGTGTACTAAATCTTCATGTCTCTTTAATTCAATGCTCATTTTGAGATTAGTGAGGGAAGTTAATAAGGAGGAAAATATTAAATACAGTTGGCACTCCTGATCTGCAGATTCAACACCAACCACAGATCAAAAATATTTGGTGGGGGTGGGGGGGAAGACAAAAAACAACAACAACAAAAATCAACCAAAAAACAATACAGTATAAAAGCATTTACATGACATCACATGGTATTCAGTGTCATAATTAATCTAGAGATGATGTGAAATATACATATAATCCTGGCACTTTGGGGGGCTGAGGCAGGAGGAACACTTGAGCCCAGGAGTTCAAGACTGGCCTGTGCAACAGAGTGAGACCCCGTCTCTACAAAAAATAATTAAAAAAAAATTATCCTGGAGTGGTAGGGTGCACCTTCTAGGGAGGCTGAGGTGGGAGGGTCCTGGAGCCCAGGAGGGAGAAGCTGCAGTGAGCTGTGATGATGCCACTATACTTTAGCCTGGGTGACAGAGCAAGACCTTGTCTCCAAAAAAAAAAAAAGAAAAATATGAGAGGATGTGCATAGGTCATATGCAAACACCACTCCATTTTATTAAAGGCACTTGGATGTCCTCAGATTTTGCTATCTCTCTCTCTCTCTCTGTGTGTGTGTGTGTGTGTGTGTGTGTGTGTGTGTGTGTGTGTGCGTCCTAAAACCAATCACCCACAAATACCAAGGGACGAGTGTACACCTAATCTCTTTGTGGCAAGAGCAACCCTAACCAAACAGACGAGGTCATAAGAAAAAGGAATTATTTATTTAATGTCCCTGAAGGTGAGAACTATTAGTTTCTTTGATATTCCCTAGAACATTTAACAAAAATCCCTGAATACAATATTTTAAAATGTTTTAAATTATTAAATTAGGTTTTTCTAGAAAGGCTTATGTGAATAATTCCAGTGCACTGTGATTATCTACTCACTTTATTCCAAATATCTTTTCAGAATACGTAATATTGACTGTCTACTACTATGCCTTCTTGTACTTACTCTTTTGTAACTGTTTTCATCTGTTGGCTTTGTCTACTCTAATAGGCTTAAAACTCCTTGAGGATAGAAATCTTGTCAATTTCTCTCACGAAAGTGCCTACCACATTACTACATCTACACATGGAATCTGACAATATGAAGAGTCAGGGCTTTATTTGTGAAAAAAATTAGGTGGAAAGGGCACTTTCCTCCCTCAAACTAATGAAGTATAAAATTTTAGAAGCTTAGAGGTAACAGTAAATGATTACAATTTTTTTGTCTTTGTAGTTATAATTTTGAATTATTTTCCCAACAATGGTGGCTTTTAGATAGCAAATGTCCTTTTCTTAAGACTTGTTATTATTTTCAAATGTACTTCACAATTTCTCATAATCTTCAAAGTCAAATGTCACAAGATACCAAGATACGTTTAATGTTGAATAAAAATAAAGTGTCTAAAAATTATGACAAATACATGTTCGGTTGAACATTATCATTGTTAATAACAGAACACACTGAATCTTATATGCCACAGTACATTATAAAAAAACAAGTTTTCTTCTAATGAACCTCAAAGAATTATTTTTGAAAGATCACAATGCAAAATGTTTTAATAATTTTTCATTATTACTAATTAAAATTTTACTACTCAATGTATATCCATAAAGATAACACAAATATTACCATAATATCCTAGAGATTGCTACTCTGGAATGACATACACACTCACACATACACATACCCAAAGACATTCTGAAAAATGTATTCACAAATAAACCATGTTCTTACATTTGTCTTATCTAAATTTGAACACTTTGAGGAAACCTGAAGTATCCTGCAACATTTAACATTTAGGCAGGAAGCAGAAGTAAAAAGGACATATTAAATTCTAATTTTGATTGTAATAAAAACAAGATTAGAAACAGGTAGAATCTAGAGATGAAATAGAGCTGATGATTAATTTCCACAGGATGACTTAGCAAATGGAAAAAAAAAGTTCTAACAAAGAATGATAAAGGGGAATCCTTGTATTTTTCATATTCATCCTCTTTCTCCTCCAAGCTCCTAGATTTTTTCCATGCATTAATAATAAGAAATTCAAGTGGCTAACCTGAGTTTGTGATGGTTAAATTGCCATTTTGAGGAAGAAGACTTAGGGAGAATAGAAGCGAAAAAAAAAGGGGAACTCAGACATCTCTAATGGCAATAAGATTATTTTATGGCAATAAGATTATTTTATGACAAAAGATCTGTCCTTCAAATACTATGAAGTAGACTTTTGAAATTATTCTGACCAATAGTGATGAGAAGTTACAAAAGATTTCAGTCACTACCATAAGATCACAGATATATAAAATTTGCTATTTTTGCTATAAGGAGAACAAAGTATTATATGGCAATCTGTAGAAACATACCTACAGCTCTTACGCTGAGCTGCTCCTTATTTATTGATAAGTAAGAACCTTTACTTTAAATTTTACAGTGAAATAAGGACATATTTGACAATAGATTAGGAAAATAATATATTTAGAATTTCTAGATTATGGTATCTGGCACACAACAGACAACGATTATTATATAAATTTGTTAGCTTTAATTGCCTATTTATTCAGAAGTCACAAGTTTCCTCAGTTATGCAGGCTTTTAACCAACTAGATGCAAAAGATATTTTAATTTGATATAAGCTAAACAAGTTTTCTTGCTTGTGACAAATGTATACATATGTTCAGAGAGGTAAGAGAGAGCAAAAAGTGGAAGAGAGAAAAAACATGGAGTGTTACTAACAATAAGAAAAAAATCCCCTGACAATTTAAAGCTTATTGCTTTGACATTAACTATGTTATATAAACAATTACTTCCAACCACATAATTCATTTTTTTTCAAGCCTCATTCTATAAATTACCTGATCAATACTGAGTTTTTCTAATTTAGAGATGTTTCATGAGGGGAAAAGAAAAAAAAATCAATTTACATTTTAATTCACTAGATTCAGTAGAGCTTGCCAAGAAACCTCCCAAATAAAGGCAAGCATGGATGAAGAAATGCTTTTAGAAGAAAAACTTTAGAGAAATCTACAAATTCTAATCTACCTGTACAGTTATACTCACCAGAAAAGTTGATCCCACTGCCTGCAGTAAATGGAACAACAGAAGTATTTTTAACTTTACCACATATTTTGACGTTTACTCAAGATTTAGACATATAATGAAAACACGGCAATCTTGGCTACTATATAGTATTTTTAACTATTACAAAAATATGCAAGTGCTGAATAAAGAAATGTAAGCAGTAGATTATTTCAAATTAAAACTTCATATGGTTTTCAACAGGGGATGGCTAAGAGATACACAAAGATAAAGATTTTTTTTGAACTTCAGGAAAAGAACATTAAAATATTAATGAAACTTGTCTTTGATATAATGACAAGGAATTTTTTGGTAAGTTCAATTTCCTTTGATTACTAAAAAATCACTAAAAAAGATTAAATAGGGAGTACGTTGTCACAATTTGTACATTTATGGTAAACTGTGTTGGTATAATGACATTTACCATACATATTAAAATAAAAATTGAGATAGTTCAGATATTTGTAACAGTTTTAAATTTTTAAATTCTGGAATAATCAATTGTTTAAAAAAATCAAATTTCGTAATTCTAAGCCTCCTGAATTATATCAAATTTACGAACGAAACTTTATCAACTTACTTGGTTTGTAGAATATATTAAATGTATCAATTGATCTTACCATCTTTTCCATCTATGGATTTTGACACTTCAATATCAAAAATTTCCTGCATCTGCTGGCCCCTAAAACACTTGAGATGTTCTTGCTCAATTAAATTACTTTCTTCTTCTTCTAGAGGCTGCCAAGTGCCATCAATAAACCATTGTCCACGCATTACTGGTATTTTATCAGCCTCTGAAAAGAGAAATCACAGAATTATACATTTTAAGACTCAACCTCCCCAAAAAGAGACATAGTATCTACAATCTTATATTTTGCTACTGCTGTCACAAAAACAGATTTTCATGACCCAATACAATCATCTGAAGTTTTTTTTATTATTTATTTATTTTGAGATATGTTTCTTGCTCTGTTGCCCAGGATAGAGCGCAGTGGTGTGACCACAGCTCACCGCAGCCTTGACCTTCTGGGTTAATTTTTACATTATTCTGGTAGAGATGTGGTTTTGCCATGTTGTCCAGGCTGGTCTCAAACTCCTGGGCTCCAGAGTTGCGCCCACCTTGGCCTCCCAAAGTGCTGGGATTACAGGTATGATATCCTGCACCTGGCCCATTTAAAGTTTTAAAATCCAGATTTTAAGCCAGAGTGTATCATATTCTACAGCATATACTTTTACTTATATTAAATATTACACCTAAAAATCACTTTCGCATTAGATGGGCATCTATGTATATAACTGACACCCTGAGCAGCCAAAATTAGTAGGCTAAGGAAAACCAGTTTCATGCAAGACTCTGGTGATAGTTGCAATGTCTTAGAAAATATTAATATAAATTCCAGAAATACTGTTTAGAAATAGTGTGTGGCAGTAGTGTGTTGCACTTTTTAGAGCTCCCTTGGAGACTAGAGGCTCCTAACTGGCATACAGGAAATGAAAGTATTATATTAGTAAATATTTCATCTACTTTGGGGGGGAAAAAAAAATCAAAAAAAATTTTCTGGTGTTTTTTTTTTTTTTGAGAATATCTGCCCTTTAATTTGCATTTAAAATCTGTTTCTTTAAATACTTCAGTTACAAGTTCTGAATAGTGAAGACAGAGTAGTAGATGCTGCAGGCACTCAGTATTGGCTCCTACCCCTTCCCCCCTCCCCCACCCCCAGGCCTCACTTCTTGGCTCAAGATATAAAAGGGCACTTTCTAATGGCCCCAGTGTCAAAGGTTAGCAGCCTCAGGCCTGGATGCAGTTAGATACAAAGCCATGAATCCCATTAGCTTCCACAAGATACTTGCATTTAACCATACTCCAAGGAAATCCAATGACTGTGCCCAGATCTAAGGGTAGCACACCTTAGAAATGACCTCAACCATTTCACCACAATGTACTAACACCCTCAGGGTGGCTTCCTACCATAGTCCATTGTCCTCCAGATCTGTGTCCTGCAGAGGAAGAGACAAGGCCCCGCTATAACGCAGGAAGGAACAAGAACTGCCTCCTCAGCTCACGTGCTTACACCAACTTAATTGAAAAGCTGAAGTCAATTTGAGGCAGTCTAAAGGAGACCTCCCTTCCCTAGTCTCTACCAGGCTCTGGCCCTTCCTCGGCACCATGATTGGTCCCACTGCCATCATGTGGTAGAATCTGCTCTAAATAAGAACAAGGTACTGGAATGAGGCCCAGAAACCAGGAAAGGGTTTAGAAAGGGTTACTACAACCCCAGCTGTGAGAGACTCAGATCTTGGTGTGAGCCTGTGATGGACAGCGTGAGGGCAGGTCTGGGATCTCCTTGCATGAGGATTACATGTGACCTCAGGGGACCTCTGCCCTCTTCTCCCACTCACCCACCGAGATCCCCTGGCCTGTGCTTCCTGGAAGAGGTAGAAGAGGCATCTTGAAGTCAATGACAACAGAGAATGAAGGTGTCATTTAAGAAACAAAGCAGCACCTCTGCCTGTGTTCAATCTCTCCACACAGGTGGAATCAAGTGAGAATGTGCACACCCAGGACAGAGGCTGCTCTGAGCTTGAGAGGCACAGCATCCTCCTAGTCGTCTCTGTAGAACAGACTTTCTGAAGACAGAAACTTAATCCTGTGGTCCCCAGGGGTTTCTCTATAGTATACTGGCACTAGGGAGAAGGAAAATCATCTTTGCAGAGGGCTGATGGAAGAAAGGCAGGAATATTAATGAGCATCCATTAAGGCTCTCTCTCTCAAGCCTAAGGAATTAAGATATTCAAGGGTGTGAGACAGGTGCAAAGAGGGAGAGAGCCTGGCAGGAACACCAAGAAAAGACCTGTGACTGCTGGTTACATAGTGCTCTCCTTCCTTGCTTGAGGCCAACGGCATGTGCCTGCCTGTCACCAGGCTAACTTGGGACCCATGAGGGGGCAGGGTTAAGACTGGTTTTCAGTTCCTGCATGATTTGTTGGGTGTGTGCCTTCCTCCTAAAGATCCAGGAGGAGGACTCTGGGATCCTCTATAGCCGCCTTGATTTTGCGGAGGAAAGTCACAGCCTCTCTGCCGTCAATCAGCCGGTGATCGTAGGTCAGTGCCACGTACATCATGGGCCGCACCTCCACCTTGCCTCCTATAGCCACAGGCCTGTCAAACATGGCATGCATGCCCAGGATGGCAGACTGAGGGGGGTTGATTATGGGCATTCCAAAGAGGGAGCCAAAAACTCCTCCATTGCTAATGGTGAAGGTACCACCATCCATATCTTCAATGGCAAGTTCATTCTTTCGGGCCTTCTCTCCCAGTTCAGTGATGGTCCGTTCAATATCTGCATAATTCATAGCTTCCACATTCCTAATGACTGGAACCACCAGACCCCGTGGGGTGGCCACTGCAACACTGATGTCAATATAATCCCTGTACACCACCTCTTTGGTTGTATTGTCAATCACTGCATTTACAACAGGCTGTTCCTGCAAGGCAAAGGCTGAGGCCTTCACAAATGCCGACATGAAGCCTAGTTTGAGGTTATGTTTCTTCAAAAAGGCCTCTTTGTGCCGAGCCCTCATCTCCTGGATGTTACTCATGTCAATCTCATTAAAAGTTGTCAGCATTGCACATGTATTCTGGGCCTCCTTCAGACGCTGAGCGATGCGCTGCCGCATCCTGTTCATTTTCTCCCGATGTTCTGAACGCAGACCACCTTTGCCAGCTTCTGGCTCAGCTAGTGGAGGGGCAGCAGTGGGTTTTACTGCAGACACAGGTTTGCTAGAAAGAGGTAGTGAGGGCGAGGGCACTGGTGGCATCTGAGTGGGTATGGGTACTGCAGGGGGAGGAGGAACTGCCGCTGCTGTAGGCTCTGCTTTTGGGGCTGCAGCAGCAGGAGCTTCAGCTGGTTTGGCCTTAGCAGGAGCAGCACCAGTTTTCCTGAGTGTGAAAAGCGGAGTGCCTCCTTCGACTTTTCCCCCATCAGGTACCAAAAGAGCTTCAATCACGCCATTTGCTGGTGATGGAACCTGCACAGATGTCTTGTCAGTTTCAATCTCACAAACCACTTCATCTTCCGCAACTGTGTCTCCAACAGTTTTTTCCCACCTGACATTCCCCTCTGTAACAGATTCTGCAAATGCTGGGGTTTTGACTGTAACCAAATCACCCTTGCACACAGCCGTAGTTCTGAAGAAGCGAACACTGAAGACACTACTGTTGTTAATGACAACCTTCCTGCTGTTAGGGTAACCTGGTCCCTGGCATAAGGAGACCCCGGGCAGGGAATGTCTCCCTAGAGGGCAGTTCCCCTTCTGGAAGGCGGAGAGCGAGCGGCTAAATGCCCAGGACAACAGCGGGACCGGGACAGCATCGTGGTTGTGGAGCCGAGGGCGGGCGGACCTCGACTAACTTTTCTTTGATTGAACACTGTCCCTAGAAACTTAAGACTTTTAATTGTTATTTAAAATACCTCACAACTGTTAGCTAGGCTATCCTGAAGTCTTTAAAGCCATTTTTTTAAATAAAGCAAAAATAAAATAAAATAAAAACAACCAAGGCCTAAAAGTAAAAAGCAAAATGAAATAAATGAATCTAACTAAATAGAGTGCTGGTGGTTTAACCACATAAAGAGAAATTTCAAGTGACTTTAAAATTCTGTCATTTATATATACATATTTGGAAATAAAATACAGAAAAAAGAACTGCAAACATCTTAAACCTTTTGCAATAACCATATTGTTAGTAATATTATTTTTATCATTAATTTGAAACTATAAGATGAATGTATTAATTTTATTAATATAATTAAAACTAGATTTTAAGCATAAGACAAAAGAGATACAAATATAAAAATCAAAGAAAGAAAAACACTTGTAACCATAAATTTTAATTAGAAATGTCAGCATGGACTAATGATGTATTTCCTCTTTGAAAAATGTTCTAGAAAAGGCCTAGAATCGAAGGCAAAACCAGTATAACTCAACACTTCTACTATAAAGACTGTGATCTCTAAATAACATTTCCCATTAAAAGAAATCAGGGGTCCTTGAAAAAATGGATAACGTCAGGTTTGGGACAGGAAATATCCTAGATGATCTTGAAACATCTTGTCATACTAGGTTTGTACTGTGATGTATTTAAAATTCTTTATTATGTGTTTCTATTGCAACTTGCATTCTCCTATATTCTGCTACAGTGATTCTGATATATTTAGGTGTTAGCTGTGTCATCTGATACAAAGATACTAAAAAATATTATAACTTCAATGTGAACTATGGCTTTAACCATTATAAGCACCATTAGGAGCACCTCAGAACTGCAGCTCCAGTGAAAGCATGAAGGGTGAGTGGACGCTGCATTTCCAGACAGGTTTTAACTGCCCACAGACCAGGAGATCCCCAGGTAGAGGAGCCCCACAGGTCGCCGGTGCAGCTGTTTTGGCTGGTGCCCCGGCACGGCAGGTCTCTGTACAAAATACACTGGTCCGGGCGCTGTTTTAGCTGGCGACTGGAGCTCCTGGGAGACAGAGTCGCCCATTCAACTGATAAAAAAGGGGACTAAAACAGGGAGCCAGGCAAGGAGATTCCCGGACAAAAAAGCACCATGAACCTCAGGGCGGCCGTTTCAACCAGTGCAGACAGTTGCCGCACGGGAAATCACACAGATCCTGGCACCTTTTCAACAGGTGACTGGAAAAACTGGGAGACAGAGTGGCCCCTTGAACTGAAAAAAAAAAAAAAAAAAGAAAAAAAAAAAAGAAAAAAAAAGGGTATGAGGCAGGGAGCCAGGTGATCAGGCTTGGCGGGTCCCACACCCACAAAAACAAAACAAAACAAAACAAAAAAACCCCTAAAAAACATCAATCTGAAATGCTCTGGGTTGAGAGTTTCACAGCAAGCACAGCTGAACCCAGAATGGTCCAACTCTGTGGGGGAGGGGCGTCTGCCACTACTGAGGCAGTCCACCACTACAGAGGTAGTTCACTATTGCCAAGGCAGCCCGCCATTACAGACAAAGTCTGCCATTACAGAGGTGGGCTGCCATTGCTGAGGCAGTTCTAACTATACCCACATAAACGGGACGCAGGGAAGTTTACACCGCAGCTGGGCAGAGCCCACAGCAGCTCAGCAAAGCCTCTGCAGGCAGACAGTGACTAGGCTGCCTCCTCACTAGGCAGGGAAGCCCTGAAAAAAGGCAGCAGCAAGACAGAAACTTATAAATAAAGCCTTAACTCCCCAGAACAGAACACCTGGGGGAAAAAAGGGGGGTTTATAAGTTCCGCTGCAGCAGACTTGAACGTACGTGCCCAACAGGTCTGAATGAAGAACGGAGCTCACAGCTCAGCACTTGAGCTCCCATAAAGGACAGACAGTCTCCTCAAGCAGCTCCCTGACCCCCGTATATCCACAGAGTCACCTCATAAAGGAGAGGTCAGACTGACGTCAGGTGGGTATCCTTCTGAGACAAAGATAACAGAAGAAACTGGCAGCAACACTTACTGTTCTGCAGTTGCTGCAGGAGATCCCCAGGCAAGCAGGGCCTGGAGTGGACCTCAGCAGTCCTATAGCAGAGGGGCCTGAATGTTAGAAGGAAAACAAAGAAACAGAAAGAAATAACTTCATCATCAACAAACTGGATGTCCACTCACAGACCCAAACTGAAAGCCAACAACTAAAAAGACGACAGGTGGATAAATCCACAAAGATGGGAAGAAACCAGTGGAAAAAGGATGAAAACACCTGAAACCAGAATGCCTCTCCTCCTACAAGGGATCACAACTCCTCACCAGCAAGGGAACAAGGCTGTATAGAGAATGAGTGTGATGAATTGACGGAATCAGGCTTCAGAAGGTGGGTAACAAGAAACTTTGCTGAGCTAAAAGAACATGTTCTAACCCAATGCAAATAAACTAAGAACTTGAAAAAAGACTTGATGAAACGCTAACGAGAATAAACAGAGAGGAATATAAGTGAATTGATGGAGCTGAAAAACACAACACAAGAACTTTGCGAAGCATACACAAGTTTCATCAGCCGAATTGAACAAGCAGAAGAAGGGATATCAGAGGTTGAAGATCAACTCAATGAAATAAAACAAGAAGGCAAGATTAGAGAAAAAAGGGTAAAAAGGAATGAACAAAGTCTCCAAGAAATACGGGACTATGTGAAAAGACCTAATCTACCTTTGATAGGTGTACCTGAATGTGACAGAGAGAATGAATCCAAGCTGGAGAATACTCTTCAGAATATCATCCAGGAAAACTTCCCCAACCTAGCAATACAGGCCAATATTCAAGTCCACGAAATACAGAGAATGCCACAAAGATACTCCTGAAGAACAACAACCCCAAGGCACATAATCATCAGATTCACCAGGGTTGAAAGGAAAGAGAAAATGTTAAGGACAGCCAGAGAGAAAGGTCGGGTGACCCACAAAGGGAAGCCCATCAGACTCACAGCAGATCTCTCAGCAGAAACCCTACAAGCCAGAAGAGAGTGGGGGCCAATATTCAACATCCTTAAAGAAAAGAACTTTCAACCCAGAATTTTATATCTAGCCAACTAAGCTTCCTAACTGAAAGAGAAATAAAATCCTTAATGAACAAGCAATTACTACGAGATTTCATCATCACCTGGCCTACTTACAAGAGCTCCTGAAAGAAGCACTAAACATAGAAAGGAACAACCAGTACCAGCCACTCCAGAAACATACCAAACGGTAAAGAGCATCGACACGATGAAGAATTACATCAACTAATGAGCAAAACAGGTAGCTAGCATCAAAATGGCAGGATCAAATTCACACATAACAATATTAACCCTAAATGTAAACGGGCTAAATGCCCCAATCAAAAGACACAGACTGGCAAACTGGATGAAAAGCCAAAACCCATCTGTGTGCTGTATCCAGGAAACCCACCTCACATGCAAGGATACATAAAGGCTCAAAATAAAAGGATGGAGGAAGATTTACCAAGCAAATGGAGAACAAAAAAAAAAAAGCTGAAGTTGCAATTTTCGTCTCTGACAAAACAGACATTAAACAAACAAAGATCAAAAAGAGACAAAGGGCCGGGCGCGGTGGCTCAAGCCTGTAATCCCAGCACTTTGGGAGGCCGAGGCGGGTGGATCACGAGGTCAAGAGATCGAGACCATCCTGGTCAACATGGTGAAACCCCATCTCTACTAAAAATACAAAACATTAGCTGGGCATGGTGGTGCGTGCCTGTAATCCCAGCTACTCAGGAGGCTGAGGCAGGAGAATTGCCTGAACCCAGGAGGCGGAGGTTGCGGTGAGCCGAGATCGCGCCATTGCACTCCAGCCTGGGTAACATAAGTGAAACTCCGTCTCAAAAAAAAAAAAAAAAAAAAAGAGACAAAGAAGGACATTACATAATGGTAAATGGATCAATGCAACAAGAAGAACTAACCATCCAAAATATATACGCACTTGACAAAGGAGCACCCAGATACATAAAGCAAGTTCTTAATGACTTACAAAGAGACTCCCACACAATAATAGTGGGAGACTTTAACACCCCATTGTCAATATTAGACAGACCAGCCAGACAGAAAATTAACAAGGATATCCAGGACTTGAACTCAAGCCTGGACCAAGCAAACTTAATAGACATTTACAGAACTGTCCACTCCAAATCCACAGAATATACATTCTTCTCAGCACCACATCACACCTACTCTAAAATTGACCACATAATTGAAAGTAAATCTCTCCTCAGCAAATGCAAAAGAATGAAAATAATAACAAACGGTCTCTCAGACCACAGTGCAATCAAGTTACAACTCAGAATTCAGAAACTAACTCAGACCTGCACAGCTTCATGGAAACTGAACAACTGGCTCTTGAATGTTGACTGGATAAACAGTGAAATGAAGGCAGAAATAAAGATGTTCTTCGAAACCAACGAGAACGAAGATACAACTTACCAGAATCTCTGGGACACATTTAAAGCAGTGTCTAGAGGAAAATATATAGCAATAAATGCCCCCATGAGAAGCAAGGAAAGATCTAAAATTGACACCCTATCGTTAAAATTGAAAGAGCTAGAGGAGCAAGATCAAAAAAACTCAAAACCTAGCAGCAGACAAGAAATAACTAAGATCAGAGCAGAACTGAAGGAGATAGAGACACAAAAAAATGCTTCAAAAAATCAGTAAATCCAGGAGCTGGTTTTTCAAAAAGATCAACAAAATAGACCACTAGCCAGGTTAATAAAAAAGAAAAGAGAATAATCAAATAGATGCAATAAAAACAATAAAGAGGATATCACCACAGATTCCACTGAAATACAAACCATCATCATAGATTATTGCAAACAACTCTATGCACATAAACTAGTAAACCTGGAAGAAATGGATAAATTCCTGGACACTTACATCCTCCCAAGCCTAAACCAGGAAGAAGCCGAAACCCTGAATAGAAGATCCATAATAAGGGCAGAAGTTGGGGCAGCAGTTAAGAGCCTACCACCCAAAAAAAAAAGCCCAGGTCCAGATGGCTTCACAGCCGAATTCTACCAGACATACAAAGAGGAGCTGGTACCATTCCTTATGAAACGATTCCAAACAATCCAAAAAGAGGGAATCCTTCCCAAATAATTTTATGAGATCAACATCATCCTGATACCAAAACCTGGCAGAGACTTAGCAAGAAAAGAAAACTTCAGGCCAATATCCATGATCAACATAGATGCTAAAATCTTCGATAAAATACTGGCAAATTGATTGCAACAGCACATCAAAAAGCTTATCCACCATGATCGAGTAGGCTTCATCCTGGGGATGCAAGGCTGGTTCAACGTACACAAGTCTATACTTGTAATTCACCACATAAACAGAACGAAAGACAAAAACCGCATGATTATCTCAATTGATGCAGGAAAGGCCTTTGACAAAACTCAACAGCCCTTTATGCTAAAAACCCTCAATAAACTAGGTATTGATGGAACATATCTCAAAATAATAAAAGCTAACAAACCAACAGCCAATATCATACTTAACGGGCAAAAACTAGAAGCAGTCCCTTTGAAATCTGGCACTAGACAAGGATGCCCTCTCTCACCACTCCTATTCAATATAGTATTGGAAGTTCTAGCCAGAGCAATCAGGCAAGAAAAAGAAATAAAGGGTATTCAAATAGGAAAGGAGGAAGTCAAATTGTCTCTATTTTGCAGACAACATGATTGTATATCTAGAAGACCCCATCGTCTCAGCCCAAAATCTCCTGAAACTGATAAGCAACTTCAGCAAAGTCTCAGGATACAAAATCAATGTGCAAAAAATCATAAGCATTCCTATACACCAATAACAGGCTTAAGGAGAACCAAATCAAGAACGAACTGCCATTCATAATTGCTACAAAGAGAATAAACTACCTAGGAATACAACTAACAAGGAAAGTAAAGGAACTCTTCAAGGAGAAATACAAAGCCCTGCTCAACGAAATAAGAGAAGACACAAACAGATGGAGAAACATTCCATGCTCATGGTTAAGAAGAATCAATATCGTGAAAATGGCCTTACTGCCCAAAGTAATTTACAGATTCAACGCTATCCTCATCTAGCTACCAATGACCTTCTTCACTGAACTGGAAATAACCACCTTCGGTGGCTCACGCCTGTAATCCCAGCACTTTGGGAGGCCGAGGTGGGCGGATCACGAGGTCAAGAGATCGAGACCATCCTGGCCAACATAGCGAAACCCCGTCTCTAGTAAAAATACAAAAAAATTAGCTGGGCGTGGTGGTGCACGCCTGTGGTCCCAGCTACTCAGGAGGCTGAGGCAGGAGAATTGCTTGAACCCGGGAGGCGGAGGTTTCAGTGAGCCGAGGTCGTGCCATTGCACTCCAGCCTGGTGCCTGATGACAGAGTGAGACTCTGTCTCAAAAAAAAAAAAAAAAAAAAAAAAAAAAAAAAAAAAAAAAAAAAAAAAAAAAAAACACCTTAAACTTCATATGGAACCAAAAGAGAGCCCACATAGCCAAGTAAATTCTAAGCAAAAAGAACAAAGCTGGAGGCATCACACTACCTGACTTCAAACTATACTACAAGGCTACAGTAATCAAAACAGCATGGTATTGGTAGCAAAACAGATATAGACCAATGGAACAGAACAGAGGCCTCGAAGGCAACACCACACATCTACAGCCATCTGATCTTTGACAAACCTGACATAAAGAAGCAATGGGGAGAGGATTCCCTGTTTAATAAATGGTGTTGGGAAAACTGGCTAGTCATGTGCAGAAAGCAGAAACTGGACCCCTTCCTGACACCCTACACTAAAACTAACTCCAGATGGATTAAAGACTAAAACAGAAGACCTAACACCATAAAAACCCTAGAAGAAAATCTAGGCAAAGCCATTCAGGACATAGGCATAGGCAAGGACTTCATGACCAAAACACCAAAAG
>NW_022437014.1:3429134-3450878 GCF_009761245.1 Sapajus apella
TCTACCCATCTGATAAAGGGCTGATATCCAGAATTTACAAAGAACTAAAACAGATCTACAAGAAAAAAACAAACGAGCCCATTCAAAAGTGGGTGAAGGATATGAACAGACACTTTACAAAAGAAGACATATATGAGGCCAACAAACATATGAAAAAATGCTCATCATCACTGGTCATTAGAGAAATGCAAATCAAAACTACATTGAGATACTATCTCACACCAGTTCGAATGGCGATCATTAAAAAATCTGGAGACAACATGCTGGAGAAGATGTGGAGAAATAGGAACACTTTTACACTGTTGGTGGGAGTGTAAATTAGTTCAATCATTGTGGAAGACAGTGTGGCAATTCCTCAAGGACCTAGAAATAGAAATTCCATTTGACTCAGCAATCCCATTACTGGGTACATATCCAAAGGATTATAAATCGTTCTACTATAAGGACACATGCACATGAATGTTCATTACAGCACTGATTACAATAGCAAAGACCTGGAACCAACCCAAATGCCCATCGATGATAGGCTGGACAGGGAAAATGTGGCACATATACACCATGGAATACTATGTAGCCATCAAAAACGATGAGTTCATGTCCTTTGTAGGGACATGGATGAACCTGGAAATCACCATTCTCAGCAAACTGACACAAGAACAGAAAATCAAACACTGCACGTTTTCACTCATAGGTGGGTGTTGAACAATGAGAACACATGGACACAGGGAGGGGAGGATCAAACACTGGAGGCTGTTGGGGGGGGAAGGGGAGGGACAGCGGGGGGTGGGGAATTAGGGAGAGATGGCATGGGGAGAAATGCCAGATACAGGTGATAGGGAGGAAGGCAGCACATCACACTGCCATGTGTGTACCTATGCAACAATCTTGAATGTTCTTCACATGTACCTCAAAACCCAAAATGCAATAAAATAAAATAAAAACAAAAACAAAAAATAATAAGTATACTGTCTTATTGAATAGTTTTTGCCTGGATTCTACTTTGTTTATCAAAATGGAAACTTCTGATTTCTTTATTCCATTTGCCTGTAATAACTGTACATATTCCTTTATTTTTGATGGTTGGAGTAACTGTTTTATATGTCTCTTACATAAGGTATAGAATTGGGTTTTGCTTTATGAAGCCACTTGAACATCTTTTTCTTTTAATAGATGAGTTATGCCCACTTGTTTATTAATATGATTGACATATTTGAACCCAACTCTATATTATAATTACCATGTTTGTTAGTCACACTTATTCTTTTTTTTCCTTTATTTGGTAGTTCTGCTATTTTTGCTTTTTTGTACTTCCTTTGGTACTTAGAAAAATTTTAATGTTTTGTTCCAGTGGTTCTCTCTGTCTCTCTCTCTCTCTCTCTCTCTCTCTCTCTCTCTGGTGGTGGTGGTGGTGGTGGTGGGGTGTGTTTTAGAGTATCCCGAATCTCCTTTTTGCTTATTTTACCTTCTATTATCTGGTCATTCCATTTAAATGGTATTGTATCACTCTCACTTATTACCCTATATTGCAGAGAATGATCTTATTCTATTCTTCTCTGTTCACCCACTTAATTTTATTTTTTTTCTTTTAACTTTGTCAGAACATAAAAAATTTACACCATATCCCCAATTCTGTTTTAAGTCTTGGATTTATATTTAAATATATTAAATTCTCACCATATTTCCTAAATTCTTATGTGTTTATCTGATTCTCTAAAGACAGGTTGGCTACTTGTGCTTTGTTTCTTTGAGTTTTTGAAAACAGGGCTCTACTGTAGCCTTCCTTTGAATACTTTTCTTGGCCAGGCACAATGAGTCATGCCCATAATCCCAGCACTTTGAAAGGCCAAGGCAGGTGGATCACTTGAGGCCAGGAGTTTGAGACCAGCCTGGCCAACATGGAGATCCTATCTCTGCTAAAAATACAAAAATTAGCTGGGTGTGGTGGTGCATGCCTATAATCCCAGCCACAGGAGGCTAACGAACGAGAATCACTTGAACTCAGGAGGTAGAGGTTGCAGTGAGCTGAGATCATGCTACTGCACTCCAGCCTGGGTAACAGAGTGAGACTAAAAAACAACAACAAAAAATTATTGTTCTTAAGGGATTTGATGTAAGCCTGACTTTCTTTATTAATAATACAATATTTTTTCCCCTGTCAAGAGGCCCAGAAAAAAAGTCTTTGAAACATAATAGTTTTATTAGGCTGTCACTCAAAACTATTCTATATTAATCTGTCAGTGATAAGGCCTTTTAATATGTAAAATTTCAATTTTCCTATTATTTCTGAAAAATGTTCTTGAGTTATGGTTTAATTAGTTCTGTTCTAGTGATTTGCTCTTCTTCCTCAGGAACTCCAATTATAAGTATGTTAGGTCTTCTTTTGCCTTTATTGAATTTAAGCTACTTTTTACATTCTCTTGGTTGTTTTCCTTTCTTTTATCAGTGGCCTGTATTACATTTTTATTTGAATCTATTCTCCTATAAGCACCCTGTAATTAATATACAGTAGTCCCCCACATCTGTGGGGGATACATTCCAAAACCTCCACTGGATGCCTGAAACCTTAAATAGTATTGAACCCTACATAGAATGTTTTTGCCATATATATATATATATATACACACACACACACACACACACACATACATACATATATATATATACACATATATATATACACACACACACACATATATATACACATATATATATATATACACACACACACACACACACACACACACACACTTATGACAAAGATTACTTTATAAATTAGGCACAATAAGAGATTAACAACTACTAATAAAATTCAACAATTATAACAAGATGCTAGCATCACTACTTTTGCACTTTAGAGCCATTATTAAGTAAAATAAAGGTTACTTGAACACAAGCATTTCAATACCACCACAGCTGATCTGATAACCGAGACCACTACTAAATGACTAATGGGCCAGTGGCATATACAGTTGCATATCCTAGACAAAGGAAAGGAGTAACTCCCATCCTGGGCAGGATACAACAGGATGGCTGGAGACTTCATCACACCAATCAGAAAAGCACCCAATTTAAAACTTATAAGTGTGGCTGGATGCAGTGGCTCACGCCTGTAATCCCAGTACTTTGGGAGGCTGAGGCAGGAGGATAACCTGAGATCAGGGGTTTGAGACCAGCGTGGCCAACATGGCAAAACCCTGTCTTTACTAAAAATACAAAAATTTGCTGGGCATGTTGGCGTACACCTATAGTCTCAGCAACTCAGGAGGCTGAAGCACGAGAATCACTTGAACCGTGAGGCAGAGGTTGTGCTGAGATGAGATTGTGCCACTGCACTCCAGCCCGGGCGACAAAGAGACTCTGTCTCAAACAACAACAACAACGACAACAAACTACTTATAATTGCTTATTTCTGGAACATTCCAATTAATATTTTTGGACTCTGGTTGACTGTGGCAAACAAACTGCAGAAAGCAAGACCACAGCTATAAAGGGGGGTTACTGTAGTCTTCTGAGATGGCTTTGCCTTTCTCTTCAATTTCTTTCCTGAGTTCAATTAAATTCTGTTGCATTTCTTCCTTTTTCTCTCTCTTTTTTTTTTCCCCCATCTCAGAGTTTGGATTTCTGCTTCTTCTAAGTCTGTGGTTTTTGTAGTATGTTCACAGATTTGTTTGAGAATATTTTATTTGGTTGGAGCACTGAGATGCACTTCCCCTTTGTATTTGCTTTTTGGGGAAGAAGTTTTATCAACAGAAACACTTTCATTTAAATTTCTGTATTCCTCTTAAAGTAGCTTTGTATAGCATTTAATTCATTTCTATTCTTGAGCATTTTGTGAATAGGGTTCTTGGGTATTTAGTTTGAGAGCATTCACTTCTGCAGCTTAGTAAAGAGAAGTGCCTACAACGAATGTGTTATGGTGGAGCTGTTGAGTGAGGGGATGGGTTGCCATGCCTTATTTCTCTTTTATTTCTCTAGCAGCCTCAATTTTCTCCTCACGTCCTTCTTTGCCCTTGCTGCCATGCTTCCAAGAGGTATCACCTTTTCTCTGTCTCTTCTTCTAGAAGCAATACTACTCTGAAGCTGCTACTTCTGGTCCCTCCCACTTTCATACAGCTTCCTGCAGGTAGTTATATAAATTACCAAGACCTAGGCTGGTCTTTGTATTTGGCAATGTTGGGGATTTTTTCTCAGGGTGATTTTGCCTGTGCTTTATTTTAACCTCTGTTCCCTCTCCTCTTTTCTTGGTCTTTTAAGCCTCTCCTTACTCAACTTTTCCCACTCACAGGTTTGTAGCAGCAAAATGAACCACTGTAATGTGCTATTTTCTTAACATAAAGGAAATTTAAAAATTCATGGTATCATCTGTCTTGTAGTAGTGCTGCAAGTGTGAGTTTTGTATGGTTTGTGTGTGTATATGTGTGTGTGTATGTGTGTGGAGTCCTTTTGTTCTAGCAGCTTTTGGGGAGGACATGTAGAGAGATTTAGATTTGGAAAGTTGCCATTATTTTCTAGACCCAGAAGCTCATCTCATTTAAGTATAAACTTAAAAGGCTATTATTCTCCCAACTTTACAAATGAGTAAGCCGAGTCTTAGTGAAACTAAATAATTTGTTTTAAAGCACATAGCTACTAGTAATGTGAGAACCAAGATTCCAACCAAAGTTTGAGTTCAAAGTTCGTTCAAGCTCTACTAGAGAATACAATCTATACTCTAAAATAGAAAAAGTGTATTTTTAGCTCTCATTTAGCTCTCGTCTCCTAAGAAATAGAGGTTCCTTAGTTGTGTTCAACCACAAATAGTCATGAGACATCTTAGCTTCCTGGAAAAAAAAACCTGAACAAAATAGAACACACACCTATTTTTCCATCTTATTCTCTATCACAGTGAATGGAAAGCTGACAGTATTTAGGTGATTACCCAAGGCAGGAACCTAGGAGTCATCCAGGATGTTACCTCCTCAAGTACTTCTTACAACTGGACACTATGTACTGTTTATTCCATCTCCTAAATCACTCTCAAATTCATCCCTTGCTTATCAGGCCTACAGTCATTGTCTGAGTTCACACTAAACATTTCTTCCTTGTATTATTTCAGAAGCCTCCTAGGTAAACTCAATATCACCAGTTCAACTCCAGAACACTCTCACCACCATTACCCAATGCCTACTCACAAGCATGTATATATGTATGTTCATGCACATACATTCAGATTCCCTTCATTTACTCTCTCCTCCTTAAAACCCCAATCCATCTTTTACTGAGCTGCCAAAGAACCTTTCTAAAATAACAAATTGTGTTATTCTCATACTCCAATTTTTTTATGGCTCCTCACTGCTTCCCAGATAAACTGTGAGCTCCTATGAATGGGTTTCTGAGTTCTTCATGATCTCTCCCTTGAATGATGTCACATACTGATGCCACTTTAGGTATATATTCATCTAACATTTGAGTGTCTACCAAGAACCAGGCACTATGGTAGGCTCTGGGATATGTAAAATAATGTGAATCGCCCCTGTGTTTGTCAACAAGGACAGTTGCCAGAATGCGTTGTGCTGGGTCTTACTTCTGTACCCTGAATATGCTGTTCTTTCTATCTGAGATTGCTTTTAACTATTTTCTACATTTAGCTAACTTTTATATTTACTTCTTCAGGAAAGCCTTTCATCACCTTCTATGATTTCACTGAATTAACTCTCCGCATCTCTGTCAGTATTTTTCTTAACCGTATTCTATTTAGTCTTCTCCCCTTTTATAAGATTCTTAGATGCAAGTGTTATGTCCTCACATACCTTGAGAACTCAAAAGATAAGAGCAACTATTGTAGTCAGGTGCGGTGCTCACACCTGTAATCCCAGCATTTAGGAAGGCTGAGGTGGGCAGATCACCTGAGGTCAGGAGTTTGAGACTAGCCTGGCCAACATGGGGAAACCCCATCTCTACTAAAAATACAAAAATTAGCCAGGCATGGTGGCACATACCTGTAATCCCAGCTACTTGGGAAGCTGAGGCAAGAGAATGGCTTGAACCCAGGAGGCAGAGGCTACAGTGAGCCGCGATCTTGCCACTGTACCTGCACTCCAGCCTAGGTGACAAAACAAGAGTCCATCTCAGAATAAGAGATAACTAAGTCATTATCCTAATTACAACTATGAGGAAGAATAGTCTTTATTGGAATCAAAAGAAGAATGCAAATTCTTCTTGATTGGAAAATCATTCTAAGGTTCATTCTCCACTATGCCAATGCTTGAATGGATCTCATGAGTAGGAATAAACTTGCAATAGATATTTATGTATAAAAAGCTACACTTCCAGCCTTGCCAACATAGTGAAACCCCATCTCTACAAAAAATATAAAAATTAGCCAGGTGTGGTGGCGTGTGTCTGTAATCCCAGCTACTTGGGAGACTGGGGCAGGAGAATCACTTGAACCCGGGAGGTGGAGGTTGCAGCGAGCAGAGATTGTACACTGCACTTCAGTCTGGGCAATAGAGACTCCATCTCAAAAAAACAAAAACAAAAACAAAAAGACCTACACTTACACCAAGAGTCAGAGGGAGTTTCTATGTATAAGATTTCTTTCTAAAGGTCCGTTTCTGAGAACTATTTATATCCATATTATACTTTGCAACATACATCTGTACAGAGAAAGTCTTAAGGACCACTTCCCTCATGTAGCCATGCTGCTACAACTTTACTCTGTCAGGGTCCAGGGCATGCCTATGGTTCAAATCTGACCACACCTGACTTAAAGAGGAAGGAAGTCACAGAGCAAGGGAAATTAGGAATGGTGGAGTGTTGGTATTCTATGGTAGAAATCAGGAGGGATTAGAAATAAGTAGAAAATGTAAGCAAAGGGGAAGGAGATACGAGAGACAAGGAAGATAGGAAAGAAAGAGGTAGAAAATTAAGGAAAATGCAGTCATTCATTCTTAAGGTTTATTGTAAACATACTATCTGGGAACTATGAATGTATTTCTCATAGAATTAATGCTATAAATGGTAACTAAATTCCAGATCAGTCCTACTTGAACTATTAAATATATAATGTATTAATGGACTGTTGCCATCAAATCATCCTTTATGTTTTCTTAAAAAAAAAACATATTCTAAGTTATAATTTAGATAATCAAGCATTTATCTCTTCATTAGGGTAGAGACTATATCCCATAAGTATTTACAATTTTTTTTAACAGTAGCTAGGACTGGGTAGGTATTGGTGATAAGGACTCTTTCTTATTCCCTGTAGTTAACGTACTTACAGTAGAGGCATCAGGCTTTTTCTGAATTAAAAGTCATAAGGCAGCTTGGGACCTGTGTACTGTAGACTTCGACCTTTCCTGTATATGTCATGCAAAAGCTGTTATACATTACTAAGAAGAGGCCAGGTATCTTGGTGTTTTGGTAATTATTTTTAATTACCCCCAAAAAACTAAATTAGACTCACCCAAACTAAGAATTTTTCACTTTAATGCTTCATATGAAATATATACTGAATTAAAATCCATTTCACAGAAATACAGAGTTGTACAGAAATACAAAGTTTCAGCTATTGAAGTACAATTTCTTTGCTTGACAATCTCATTAAAATTACTCCAATACAGTAATACCTTAGTTATTGCAATGTAATATGTGAATAATTAAGATATCCCAAAGCTAACTGTCCAGTTCAAAGCACAGAGCACTTTCTAAAGTATTTAACACTTCCCTTAGTAAACAGAATAGGGTGAATGTAATTTTACATCTTCAAGCCACTACCTTAATTTATTATGAAAGGGAGCTTTGTTGTGGAAACTGTATATACAGCTTATATTGAAAGGTTTTTGACCATAGAATAGACAGTAAACATTGTCTCTGTCTCTATTGTCAACTTTGTCTACTGCTAATCTGTACCACTCTTAGATGAATATAAGAAACTACACAGTTTAATGTGACCTGAATGGAGCTACGTAAAGTTAATTGCTATATCAAAGTCTTTTCAAAATAGTCTTTTCTCAAATTACCATAAGTAAAACCATTTTCTATGGTGGCTAAGTTTTTTGCATACTCTCCATGCCTACGACATTCAACACATTTATCTCCTATTCTACATTACAAATGTAACTTAACTATCAATTTGCTCATTAAAACATTTGCGTCCTTATCTACTATTTTTTATTCCTATTGTATAAGTAATATGTGAAACAGTCTTTACAGCATCTATTAACTAGACTAGTATAAGTTGTGGCGCCTACACATCCTTTATTATTGCAAGACAATGGCAGACGTTCTTCACACCTATCACTAAACCCTGCTTGACTTTAACAAAACTGGTTGCATGCTTTTTATGACATTGAAGATCCTGAAGAGTGCCTGAATATTTAAAAAGATGTATTAGAGTCACCTGGTAGAGAAATACATAATAATTTAAATGTGACTTTCATAATTTTTTTCTTTTTTTTTTTTTTTTGAGACATGGTCTTGCTCTGTTGCTCGGGCTGGAGTGCAGTGGTGTGATCTCAGCTCATTGCAACCTCCACCTCCCAGGTTCAAGTGATTCTCCTTCCTCAGCCTCCAGAGTAGCCAGGACTACAGGCCCGCATCACCATGCCTGGCTAACTTTTCTATTTATCTTTAGTAGAGACGGGGTTTCACTGTATTAGCTAGGATGGTCTTGAACCCCTGACCTCAAGTGATTCGCCTGCTTCAGCCTCCCAAAGTGCTGGAATTACAGGTGTGTGCCAACGTGCCTGGCCATCTTTCACTATTTTTTAAAAACGGGTTAGGACTGGAAGAAATTATTTATAATGCATATAGCCATTCAATACCTTCTTCAAGAAAAAAAAAAAAAAAAAAGCCCGGTATAAGCAGAACAAAAAGTAGGAGAAACGCTATTATAAAATGTGGGCAAAGCGGGAGAGGTCAAAATGGCAGAATAAGAACAGCTCCAATCGGCAGCTCCCAGTGAGCCCAATGTAGAAGGCGGGTGATTTCTGCATTTCCATCTGAGGTACCCAGTTCATCTCATTGGGACTGGTTAGGCAGTGGGTGCAACCCACGGAGAGCGAGCAGAAGGAAGGTGGGGCATTGCTTCACCTGGAAAGCGCAAGGAACCAGGAGATCTCCCACCTCCAGCCAAGGGAAGCCATGAGGCACTGTGCTACCCAGTGGGGCTACGATGCTTTTCCCATGGTTTTTGAAATCTGCAGATCAGGAGAGTCCCTTGTGTGCCTACACCACCAGGGACCTGGGTTTCAAAGACAAAAGTGGGTAGCTGTTTGGGCAGACACTGAGCTAGCTGCAGGAGTTTTTTTTCATACCCAGTGGTGCCTGGAACACCAGTGAGACAGAACCGTTCACTCCTCTGCAAAGAGGGCTGAAGCCAGGGAGCTGAATGGTCTTGCTTAGCTAGTCCCATTCTCAGGGGGCCCAGAAAGCTAAGAACCACTGGCTTGAAATTCTCACTGCCAGCCAGCAGTCTGAAGTCGACCTGGGATGATGGAGCTTGGTGGGTGGAGGGGCGTCCATCATTATGGAGGCTTTATTAGGCGGTTTTCCCCTGAGAGTGCTAGGAGGCTGGGAGGTTTGGACCGGGCAGAATTCACCAAAGCAGGGCAAAGCGGCTGTGGCCAGACTGCTTCTCTAGACTCCTCTTCACTGAGCAAGGCATATCTGAAGACAAGGCAGCAGCCCGTCAGGGGCTTATAGATAAAACTCTCATCTCCCTGGGACACATCAGCTGGGATAAAGGGCAGCTGTGGGCATGGTTTCGGCAGATTTAATTTTTCCTGTCAGCTCTGAAGACAGTAGCTGATGCTGACAAGGGTGATTCTCCCAGCACAGTGTACCAGCTCTGCTAAGTCACAGACAACCTCCTCAAGTGGGTCCCTAACCCCTGTGCCTCCTGACTGGGAGAGACCTCCCAAAAGGAGTCAATAGACACCTCATACCTGGCATCAGGCCAGTGCCCCTCTGGGACAAAGCTTCCAGAGGAAGGAGCAGGCAGCAATCTTTGCTGTTCTGCAGCCTCCACTGGTGTTACCCAGGTGAACAGGGTCTGCAGTGGACCTCCAGCAAACTGCAGCAGATCTCCAGAAGAGGGGCCTAACTGATAGAAGAAAAACTATCAAACAGAAAGCAACAAGATGAACATCAATGAAAAAGACCACCACACAAAAAACCTATCCAAAGGTCATCAGCCTCAAAGATCAAAGGTAGATAAATGATGATGAGAAAAAAGCAGTGTAAAACACTGAAAATTCCAAAAACCAGAATGCCTCTTCTCCTCCAAATGATTGCAACTCTTTTCCAGAAAGTTCACAAAACTGGACAGGGAATGAGATTGATGAATTGACAGAAGTAGGCTTCAGAAGGTGGGTAATAACAAACTCTCCTGAGCTAAAGAAGCATGTTCTAACCCAATCCAAGGAGGCTGAGAACCGTGGTAAAAGGTTACAGGAACTGTTAACTAGAATAACCAGTTTAGAGAGGAACATAAATGACCTAATGGAGCAGAAAAGCACAGCATGAGAACTTCGTGGAGCATACACAAGAATCAACAGCTGAATTGATAAAGCAGAAGAAAGGATATCAGAGATTGAAGATCAACTTACTGAAATAAGGCATGAAGACAAGATGAGAGGAAAAAGAATGAAATGGAATGAACAAAGCCTCCAAAAAAATATGGGACTATGTGGAAAGTCCAAACCTACAAGTGATTGATGTACCTGAAAGTGATGGGGAGAATGGAACCAAGTTGGAAAACACACTTCAGGATATTGTCCAGGGGAACTTCCCCAACCTAGCAACACAGGCTAGCATTCAAATTCAAGAAATACAGAGAACACCACAAAGATATTCCTTGAGAAGGGCAACCCCAAGACACATAATCATCAGATTCTCCACTGTTGAAAAAAAAAAAAAAAATGTTAAGGGCAGCTGGAGAGAAAGGTCAGGTTACCTACAAAGGAAAGCCCATCAGACTAACAGAGGATCTCTCTGCAGAAATTTTACAAGCCAGAAAAGAGTGGGGGACAGTATTTCAACATTCTTAAGAAAAAGAACTTTCAACCCAGAATTTCATATCCAACCAAGTGAAGTTTCATAAGAAGAAATAAAATACTTTCCAGAAAAACAAATGCTGAGGGATTTGGTCACCACCAGTCTGCCTTACAAGAGCTCCTGAAGGAAGTACTAAATATGGAAAGGAAAAACCGGTACCAGCCACTGCAAAAACATACCAAAATATAAAGATCAATGACAGTATGAAGAAACCACATCAAATGATATGCAAAATAACCAGCTAGCATCATGAAGACAGGATCAAATTCACACATAACTATATTCACCTTAAATGTAAATGGGCTGACTGCCCCAATGAAAGAAAACAGATTGGCAAATTGGATAGAGTCAAGAGCCACTGATGTGCTGTATTCAGGAGACCCATCTCAGATGCAAAGACATACACAGGCTCAAAATAAAGGGATGGAAGAAGATTTACCAAGGAAATGGAAAGCAAAAAAAGCAGGGGTTGCAATCCTAGTCTCTGATAAAACAGACTTTAAACCAACAAAGATCCAAAAAGATAAAGAGGAACATAACATAATGGTAAAGGGATCAAACAACAAGAAGAGCTAACTATCCTAAATATATATGCAGCCAATACAGTAGCACCCAGATTCATAAAGCAAGTTCTTAGAGACCTAGAAAGAGACTTAGACTCCCACACTATAACAGTGGGAGATTTTAACACCCCACTGTCCATATTAGACATATCAATGAGGCAGAAAATGAACAAGGATATGTTCAGTATTTGAACTCAGCTCTGGACCAAGCAGATCTAACAGACATCTACAGAACTCTCCACCCCAAATCAACAGAATATACATTCTTCACAGCATCACATAGCACTTATTCTAAAATTGACCACATAATTGAAAGCAAAACACTCCTTGGCAAATGCAAAAGAATGGAAATTATAACGGTCTCCCAGACCATGGTGCAGTCAAGTTAGAGCTCAGGACTAACAAACCCATTCAAAACCACACAACTACATGGAAAATGTACAATCTGCTCCTGAATGACTACTGGGTAAATAACAAAATAAAGAAAGAAATAAATAAGTTCTTTGAAACCAATGAGAACAAAGACATAACATCCCAGAATCTCTGGGACACAGCTAAAGCACTGGTTAGAGGGAAATTTATAGTGCTAAATGCCCAGAAGAGAAAGCAGGAAAGATCAAAAATCGACACCCTAACATCACAATTAAAGGAACTACAGAAGCAAGGGCAAACAAGCTGAAAAGCTAGCAGAAGGAAAGAAATAACTAAGATCAGAGCAGAACGGAAGGAGAGGGAGACATGAAAAACTCTTCCAAAAATCAATGAATCCAGGAGCTGGTTTTTTGAAAAGATTAACAAAATAGACTGCTAGCCAGACTAATAAAGAAGAAAAAGAAGAATCAAATAGACACAATAAAAAATGATAAAGGGGATATCACCCTTGATCCCACAGAAATACAAACTACCATCAGAGAATACTATAAACACCTTTATGCGAATAAACTAGAAAATCTAGAAGAAATGGATAAATTGCCCGGATGCAGTGGCTCACGGCTGTAATCGAAACACTCTGGGAGGCCGAGATGGGCAGATCACCTGAGGTCAGGAGTTTGAGACCAGTCTAATCAACATGAAGAAACCCCATCTCTACTGAAAAAAACAAAATAAAAAATTAGCTGGGCATGGTGGCACGCACCTGTAATCCCAGCTACTCGGAAGGCTGAGGCAGGAGCATCACTTGAGCCCAAGAGGCAGAGGTTGCAGTGAGCCGAGATTGTGCCATTGCACTCCAGCCTGGGCAATAAGAGCTAAACTCCATCTCAAAAAAATAAAATAAATAAAATAAAATAAATTCCTGGATACCTATCCTAACCAGGAAGAGGTTGAATCTCAGAATAGATCAATAACAAGTTCTGAAATTGAGGTAGTAATTAATAGCCTCAAAAACACCAACCGAAAAAGTGCAGGACCAGATGGATTCACAGTTGAATTCTACCAGAGGTACAAAGAGGGGTTGGTACCATTCCTTCTGAAACTATTCCAAACAATAAGAAAAGAGCCAGCATCATCCTGATACCAAAACCTGGCAGAGACACAATAAAGAAAGAAAATTTCAGGCCAATCTCTCTGATGAACACTGATACAAAAATCCTCATCAATAAAATACTGGCAAATCAAATCTAGCAGCACATGTGATAAAGCTGACCACAATCAAGTCAGCTTCATCCTTGGGATGCAAGCCTGGTTGAACTTACACAAAAATCAATAAATGTAATCCATCATATAAACAGAACCAATGACAAAAACCACATGATTATCTCAATAGATGCAAAAAAGGCCTTTGATAAAATTCAACATCCATTCATGATAAAAACTCTCAATAAATTAGATATTAATGGGACATATCTCAAAATAATAAGAGCTATTTATGACAAACCCATAGCCAATATCATACTGAATGGGCAAAAGCTGGAAGCATTCCCTTTGAAAACTGGCACAAGGCAAGGATGCCCTCACCACTCCTATTCAACACAGTATTGGAAGTTCTGGCCAGGGCAATCAGGCAAGAGAAAGAAAAGGTATTCAAACAGGAAGAGAGGAAGTCAAATTGTCTGTGATCAGATGACATAACTGTGTATTAAGAAAACCCCATCATCTCAGCCCAAAAACTCCTTAAGCTGATAAGCAACTTCAGCATAGTCTCAGGATACAAAATCAATGTGCAAAAATCGTAAGCATTCCTATACACCAATAATAGATAAGCAGAGAGCCAAATCACGAGTGAACTCCCATTCACAATTGCTACAAGCAAAATAAAATATCTAGGAACACAACTTACAAGGGACGTGAAGGACCTCTTCAAGGAGAACTACAAACCACTGCTCAAGGAAATAAGAGAGTACACAAATAAATGGAAAAAAATTCTATGTTCATGCTTAGGAAGAATCAATACCACGAAAATGGCCATACTGCTCAAAGTAATTTACAGAGTCAATGCTGTTTCCATCAAGCTACCATTGACTTTCTTCGCAGAATTAGAAAAAACTACTGCAAATTTCATATGGAACCAAAAAAGCGCCCGTATGGCCAAGACAATCCTAAACAAAAAGAACAAAGCTGGAGACATCATGCTACCTGACTTCAAACTATACTACAAGGCCACAGTAACCAAAACAGCATCGCACTGGTGTCAAGGCAGATATACAGACTAATAGAATAAAACAGAGACCTCAGAAATAGCACCACACATCTACAACCATCTGGTCTTTGACAACCCTGACAATAACAAGCAATGGGGAAAGGATTCCCTATTTAATAGTGTTGGGAAAACTGGCTAGCTGTATGCAGAAAGCAAAAACTGGACCCTTTCCTTATACCTTATACAAAAATCAACTCAAGATGGATTTGATATCATCATCACTGGTGATTAGAGAAATGCAAATCAAAACCACAATGAGATACCATCTCACACCAGTTAGAATGGTGATCACTAAAAAGTTCAGGAAACAACAGGTGCTGGAGAGGATGTGGAGAAATGGGAACGCTTTTACACTGTTGGTGGGAATGTACATTAGTTCAACCATTGTGGAAGACAGTGTGACAATTCCTCAAGGACCTAGAAATAGAAATTCCATCTGACCCAGCAATCCCATTACTGGGTACATGCCCAAAGGATTAGAAAGTATTTCTGCTACAAAGGCACATGCACACATATGTTTACTGCAGCACTATTCACAGTAGTAAAGTGTTTGAACCAACTCAAATGCCCATCAAGGATAAACTGGATAAAGAAAATGTAGCACATATACACCATAAAATACTATGCAGCCATGGCCAACATGGTGAAACCTCCTCTCTACTAAAAATAGAAAAAAATTAGCCAGGCGTGGTGGCAGCTGCCTGTAATCAGGTATTCAGGAGGATGAGGTAGAAGAATCGCTTGAACCCAGGAGGCAGAGGTTGCAGTGAGCTGACATCGTGCCACTGCACTCCAGTGTGGGTAACAAGGATGAAAATCCGGAGAGAGGGAAAGAGAGATGGACAGGGAGAGGGAGAGGGAAAGAGAGATGGACAGGGGGAGGGAGAGGGAAAGAGAGATGGACAGGGGGAGGGGGAGGGGGGGGGGGGGAGGGGGAGAGGGGGGGAAGAGGGAGTTAACAAACACTTCACTGGTAAATGGGATGAAAGGTAGTGACTTAGGATCCAGTATCAAAACACTACCTTGTATTAGAATACCTGAATACTTGTTCATTCGCTAGATAGAAACTGTAATCTGAAAAAATAATGTGGGACAAAAGTAATTAATTATTATCCTAATAATCATTCAGCTTGGCTACTAAGTTGGATAGTAGTTAGCAATTATACAGAATTTTATCTTACATAAAAAATACCTATACCTCAAAATATAACTGGGATTGCATTTGGAAGTAACAGTCATGCTAATACTAAACAATGCTTCAACAAGGGATAATGTCAATAGTATTTACCACTGAAGCTTTGAACAATTTGATAGAGGTAAATAATTCTGGACAATGCAAGTATGCCCAAAATATCATTTGCTACCTTTGATTCAAGAAACAAGGCTGTAAGGGTTTTAAAACCTGCATATGTGTCTTAGTGCTTCAGCAGTGCAGCTGTAAAATTAGTGAAAATGTTTACTGTCCTTCTATTAGTTAGCTAGGGCTGCTGTACAAAATACTACAGATTGAGTGGCTTAAACAACAGAAATTTATTGTCTCATAGTTCTGGAGGCTAGAAGTCCAAGATTAAGGTGTCAGCAGGTTTGGTTTCTTCTAAAGCCTCTCTCCTTGGCTTGCAGATGGTCCCCTTCTTGCTGTGTCTTCCATGGCCGTGTGTGTGTGTGTGTGTGTGTGTGTGTGTGTGTGTGTGTGTGTGTGTGTGTGTGTGTGTGTGTGTGTGTGTGTCTGTCTATGTGTGTGTCTGTGTGTATATCCCTCATGTCTCTGTGTGTCATGGCCTTTTGTGTGTGTGTATCCCTCATGTCTCTGTGTGCCTAAATTTCCTCTTCTTGTGAAGATACCAGTCAGACTGGATTGGGGAAGTTTAGAGCCTACCCTAAATGTCTCAATTTAACTTTGTCACCTCTTTTATAGGTCTTATCTTCAAATGCTGTCACATTCTGAGGTATCAAGGCTAGGAGTCCAACATAAGACTCTTAGGCGAACACAATTCAGCCTACAACAATCCTCAGAAGTTTTTACTGCAAGATCCTTACAGGCATTTACATTACATTCTCATCCTTTTTGCAAATTTTAATTTAAGAAAAGTAGCTTTTATATATTCTCAATTCTTTGGATCTCAATTTGGAGAAGAGACGTGAAGTCATGGGCCATTTTATATCAAGTATTCCAAGTTTAATACTTTGGTGGATCTAGGGAATGCAGAAGTTTATATGCTTAGAGAAAAATTTCTCTCTAGGTACTTGGCTAAGAAAAAAAAAAAAGCTTGATATAATCTGCACAGATATGGAAGAAAAACCTTGGTAAAAAAAATGGAGTATACAACAGTAAAACACATGTTTGAATTTTCAGTGTTGATTTTAGCTTAGTAGATATAATCAATTCCACACTGATTATAGCCATTCTATCAGATTATTAAAATTAAAAGTACATGTATTAACGCAGTTGAACCATTTATTATCAGCACAGTGTCATTTAAACTTGTCTATTTTCTCTTTCTACTCTACATATTTTTCATGATTTTAACCTGTGGTTTCCAAACCTGGCCTGTAATCAAAATCACCTGAGGGATTAAATTAAAAGATGATTTTTTTAAGACTCCTTCCCAAACTTAATAAACCAGTGTCTGGAGATAGGGTCCAGAAATTTGTACTTTAAGTTCTCCAAGTTATATATCACAAAACAAAGTGCTCACATAACTGATCACTGGTTCCCAATCAGTTAAAAACAGTTAATTCTCCAAATTTGATCATTTACTCAAGGTAAAAATATTTTCAGTATTCTTATGTACACATATTTACAAATTATGTATAGGAATTACTGTTTTAAAATGTTTGAAAAAAGTAGAAAAATTGAAAAGCTGACATAGAAGTAAATATGAATTCAAACATTTTCATTATAATACATCTAAATGCAGTGTCTGTACACTCGATTATACTTTTTTTTTTTTTTGAGACAGGGTCTCACTCCCTTCTCCCAGGCTAGTGTGCAGCAGCACAATCATGGCTCACTGCACTCTAGTGCTGTAATCCTAGCACTTTGGGAGGCCAAGGCAGGCCACTGCAGCCTTGACTTAGCTCCCAAGTAGCTGGGACTACAGGCATGTGCCACCATACCCGGCTAATTTTTTGTATTTTTAGTAGAGACGGGATTTCACCATGTTATCCATGCTGGTCTTGAACTCCTGGGCTCAAGCAATCCATTTCCCTAGGCCGTGCAAAGTACTGGGATTATAGGCAGGAGCCACCCACCTGGCCGATGTAACATCCTTCAAGCAACAATTTCTCTGGAAAGCTTTTCACTTGAGATAGGGGTGATCATTCCCATCTTTTTTTACCTAGTAAATATTAACTGAGTATTTGTTGAATTAAAGAAATTAAAGTTTAAAAAACGTATTGAAAGGAAACAATTCATATTACAAGAGAGAAGCACAGCGTTTAGGAAGATGGCAAACAAATGTCAGACTGTCAAAATAGTTACTCTTCAGGAGGATTAACTAGCTAAAAATAAAACGATCACGTCAGAATTTAAGCTCTAACTGGGGTCAAAATCAAAAGAGAAAGTAAAGTTTTTAAAAAAAGAACAAGAGAAAAAGGAGAAAAAAAAAGATTTGTGCAGTCAATATTCATAATGCTAACAAGCAAAGATGTAAATGCTTGAACGTAAGTTAAAAGAAAAAAAAAAACAGAAGAAACTCTCAAGTTATCAGACACTTATTTGAGAAATTTATTTAGAAAATTGTCAAACAGGAGGAATACGTAGCAGTCAAGTTAAGCGAGGAAATTTTACCCAGGTTACAAAATAACCCAGGATATTAAGTACTATTGGTAACCAAAGCTTCACATCTGCTTGAATCGTGTAAACAGTGAGGCTGTAGATGGTACAACAGAGGAAAAAGAACTGGGTTAAGGACTCAGGAGGCCTAGCCTAAAATTCCAGTTCCACCTCTTAACCCATCATCTGTAACGTGAAGATATTGTCTAACTGCTGGGTGACGACGGGGATTAACAAAATAATGTATGTGAAAGTACTTTGTAAACTATAAAATCTCACCTCAAATTATGGCATTATTTTGATTTGTGGAATATTGTTTGAAGTTTCTAAAACCACATGCAGTAGTTATGCATAGCTACATCAAGACTAGCCTTCAAGAATCCTTAGCCATTTGGTACAATCAAACCCCAATTTCCCCACCAACTCTTCAAAAATAAAAACCTTATGCCATGCCATGACAGCTGGAGAAGCAAGCCCAGAAAATCAAAAATAAATACATACTAAGACCTGAAAATGAGGATCACTCCAGACACAAAATGACTGGTGAGTTAACTCAGTGTTCTGATTTACTTCCTGGTGTTATCAGAAAGATAGGTCTTTTTATGTGAAAATAGATACCTCAGAGTCTGCTTCTACGTTGAATTGTACAGTTGCATGAAACAAGAAGGAATAAGAAAAGTGGAGTGATATGGTTTGGCTGCGTCCCCATCCAAAATCTTATCTTGAATTGTAATTCAGATTGTAATCCCCACGTTTTGGGGGAGGAATCTCACAGGAGGTGATTAGAGGACAGGAGTGGCTCCCCCATGCTGTTCTGATAATGAGTTCTCAGAGGTCTAATGGTTTTTTAAGGGGCTTCCTCCCTTTGCTCTATATTTCTCTCCTCCTACCATGTGAAGGATATGTTTGCTTCCCCTACCACAACTGTAAGTTTCCTAAGGCCTCCCTAGCCATGTGGAACTGTCAGTCAATTAAACCTCTTTCCTTTATAAATTACCAGGTCTTGGGTATTTCTTCATAGCAGCATGGGAATAGACTAATAAATGGAAACTAAGGATCTGTCTTAGTTCATCTAGGCTGCTGTAATAAAATATCGTAAAGTTGGTGGTTTGTAAACAATGGAAACTTATTTTATTTCTCACATCTCTAGAGACTGCCAAGATCACAGCACCAGCAGATTTGGTGTCTGGTGATGGTCTACTTTTTGGTTTACTGTGCCTTCTCACTGTGTCCTCATGTGGTGGAAGGGGCAGGGTGCTAACCCCACTTATAGGACTCTACCCTATGACCTAATCCCTTCCCAAAGGCTCCACTTCTCCAGTACCATCACCTAGAGGGTTAAGATTTCAACATATAAATTTTGGGGAATTATAAATCTTCAGTCCACTGTAGGAGCATAAGAAATTAAGTGTAGCAATTGGTTCAGTTAGGCCATATGTATTATGTGAGCAAAAAAGAGCCAGAAGCAAGCAGTTTTGATATAAAAGTCTATCACTTCTACCTATAGCCCAAACTACATAACACATCTCAATTCTACTGTGTGTGACAACCACGTGATCTGTATTAGCTCACTAAAAAGTTGTCCATTTTAACATTTCTGATCAGGAAGACATATAGGATACGTAAGTACTGGGTTGTACCTAATAGAGAAATAAAGATGGTCAAGAATGAAGAGAATAAATCAGTTAAACTGGAAGAACAGACTTCTACTTCCAGCAATGATGGAGTAACACGTACTAGATTTAATAACCCACCTTAAATAACTAGAAAATCAGACAAAATATATGCAACAATGATTTTCAGGTGTTGTACAACAGGCAGAAGAGGACAGTGATCTCTGAGATAATTCCCGCCATTGCACAAGCTTAGTGCTAAGAGTTTCCAGGCAATAGCACAGGGACAGTTAATCCAAACAAAGCCTAGTACGCTAATCGAGTTTTGAAACAGTTCAGGAAGGCCAAGACTTAGAATTTGTGAAGCAAAATGTAGTAGAGGACATTTTCGCACTGTAGAAAGACAGTGCCGAAGATCTCTACAAGAGTTCCCTTTATTCTTTAGCTGAGTACTGGCTTATGCACACAAAGAAGAAAACTGCCAGAAGCCAGGAAAAAGAACCACTGGAAAGGAGCAGGTGAGACATACCCAGAGCTCATACAGCGCTACAAATAGTTCATATTCTAATCAGCAGTCAGAATATAAAGACCTAATCCAAGAGGCATCGAGCAATGTCCTCAGAAACGTATTGCCTCAGTAGCAGAGATAAATTATCCCCACATTAAATGCTACTGTGACTACCCTAACGAAGCTCAAAAGAAAGCCTTGATAGAACAAATTAATTTGAAGTACCTTAACTGTGCATTAGAATAAAGCCCAACAGTATAAAGGAATCCTATATAATCCAAAAATGGTATCCAAAGAAGCATTAAAATTCAACACATACTCAGAAAAAGGCAGTCAATAAAAACATCCAGAAACAACATAGATGGGAAAACAAGCAGAAAAGCATGTTAAAACAATCATTACTCACCACCTAGATTCAAGAAGGTAAAGGAAAATACAAACATGATAAGGAAGAAAACAGAAGATACAAAAAAATACCTAAAATGAACTTCTAGAGATAAAAAATATATCAAAAATAAAAAACAAATGAGATCAAAAGTAAATTAGAAATTACAAAAGAAAAGATCAGTGAAATTATTCTAAGTCATAATATAGCAATAGGACATATTCCATCAAGAACACAGCAATAGAAATGTAATAAAAACTAAGATTAAATACAAAAAAAAAAAAAAAGAAAGAAAGAAAAAAGAAAACTACAGGGCAGGCCGGGCGCTGTGGCTCACTCCTGTAATCTCAGCACTTTGGGAGGTTGAAGTATGGATTACCTAAGGTCAGGAGTTTGAGACCAGCCTGGCCAACATGGTGAAACCCCGTCTCTACTAAAAATACAAAAATTAGCTGGGCATGGTAGCATGTACCTGTAATTCCAACTACTCAAAAGGCTGAGGCAAGAGAATCACTTGAACCCAGGAGGTGAAGGCGCAGTGAGCTATGGCACCACAGCACTCCAGCCTGGGTGACAGGGCAAGATTCCATCTCAGAAAAAAAAGAAAAGAAGAAAAAAAGGAAAAATCACAGGGCTGTAGGGCAATATCAAAATGTACAGAGTTGTGGGGCAATATCAAGCATACGGACTTAACATGTAGTAGGAATCCGAGAAAAGGGGTAAGATGAACAGAAAAATAAATTTGGAGAACAGCCAAATTTGATGAAAGTGATAACCCACAGTTCCCAGAATCTTAAAAAATCCCATGCAGATGAATTATGAAGAAAACCACAGCAAGACACATAATCAAATTCCTGCAAGTCATCAACAAAGTGGGGGATAGGGAGGGAGGAAGCTGTCAGGGAATAAAAGATGACATTTAGAACAACAAAGATAAAAACAATAGCAAACTTCTCATCAGAAACTAGAGAAGTGAAAGACTTCAGTGAGGTGATGTTTGAAGTTCTGAAGGAGACAAAAATGTCCGCTTAGAATTCTACAACCAGCAAAATTATCTTTCAAAACTAAGAGAGAAATAGAGTTTAAGGAAATTGCTTTTTAAAAACGATTGCTTAAAGGCCAGATGAAGTGGCTCATGTCCGTAATCCCAGGGCTTTTGGAGGCTGAGGAGGGTGGATCACTTGAGGTCAGTAGTTCAAGACCAGCCTGGCCAACATGGCAAAAC
>NW_022437014.1:3450978-3467434 GCF_009761245.1 Sapajus apella
AATATAGAAATGAAATGTATGACAATGGCAAAACAGCTATGGGGGGGGTAAATGAAAGTACGCTACTAAGGTTATTCCAGTTTTCACAAGTGACACAATAATTTTTTAACCCTTCAGAGACAGAAAACTATGAGAGAGTCAAATAGAAATGCTAGAAACTAGAAACATAAGATAAAAGAATACCTTTGATCAACATAGCTGAGCAAACAATCAGTGAACTCGAAAACAGGTTAATAAAAATTACCTAAATAGAAATACAAAGAAAAAAAAAGAATGAGGGGAAAAATTAGAAAACAGAATAGAGTATCCATGAACTGGGGAACTATATAAAATGATCTATCATATATGTAATCAAAATTCAAAAAGCTTAGACAGGCTGGGTACAGTGGCTCACATCTGTAATCCCAGCACTTTGGGAGGTCAAGATGGACAGATCACCTGAGGTCAGGAGTTAAAGACCGGCCTGGCCAACATGGTAAAACCTCGTTTCTACTAAAATACAAAAATTAGCCTTGTGTGGTTGTCTGTGCCTATAATTCCAGCTACTTGGGAGGCTTAGGCAGGAGAATTGCTTGAACCTGGGAGGTGGAGGTTGTAGTGAGCTGAGATTGTGCCACTGCACTCTAAGCCTGGATAACAGAGTGAGACTCTGTCTCAAAGAAAAAAAAAAAGCTAAAAGAACACAAACCAAGATAAATATGAAAAAGTATCCCCTAAAATCTACTATTAAAGATAGAAGAGAATCATAAAAAAAATATCCAATCCAAAAGAAGGCAGGAAAAGAGGAGAAAGGAACGAAGAACAAACGGGACAAACAGAAAATTAGTAGCAGGATGTTCATTTTAAAATCAAACTTAGCATTAATCACACTACATGTAAATGGTCTAACATGCCAATGAAAAGGCAGAGGTTGTCATAATAAATTTTAAAAAACAAAACCCAGCCAGGCAAGGTGGCTCATGCCTATAATCCCAGCACTTTAGGAGGCCGAGGTGGGCACATCACCTGAGGTCAGGAGTTCAAGACCAGCCTGACCAACATGGAAAAATCCCATCACTACTAAAAATACAAAATTAGCCAGGAGTGTTGGTACATGCCTGTAACCCCAACTACTCAGGAGGCCGAGGCAGGAGAATCACTTGAACCTGGGAGGCAGAGGTTGCGGTGAGCCGAGATTGTGCCATTGCACTCCAGCCTGGGAAACAAGAGAGAAATCCCATCTTATAAAAAAAAAAAAAGCAAGATCCAACAGATAGGTAAAAGACACATACAGATTTAAAAATAAAAGGACAGGAAAAGATATAAATTACAAATACTAATCAAAAGGAATCTAGAATGGCTATGTATCAAATAAAGTAGATTTCAACAAAAGAAACATTACCAGAGATAAAGGGGGATATTTCAAAGTGATAAAGTCAGTATTTCATCAAAAGGATATAATAATCCTAAATGTATACACATCTATGCACAGAGCTTCAAAATACATGAAGCAAAAACCAATATAACTTCATTAACAGGCTAACCAGATCCGTAATTGTAGTTGGAGACTTCATCCTTCTCACTGACAAAATAATACAGAAGATCAATAAGACACAGAAGTTTTAAATTTGAAGGAGAGAGTGGCAATACAGAAGTAGAAAGAACAACTGAGATTAAATAAAAGTACCAATTTGCCAGAAGAAGGCCAATTCCCCCAGAATCTCTTGAAATGTAACCTTGGACTGACTGAACTGGTAATTCTTGGAGTATAAGTGAAGACAAATGAAGATGAGGCAGCTTCTAGCCATTCAGATGAGGGGGTTTATGAACTAACAGAATTACCAACGTGAAGTCTTCAAACCTCCTGCTATCAGAATTTCTTCTATTAAAGAGGAAGATTCTCTGGCCCTAGCTCAGATTTCTTGTACCAAATTTCCAGGATTCAGATCTGAGAATTTGCATTTTAACAATCTTCCCAGTTACTGTTACACTCAATGAAATCTGCAAACTACTGGTCACATAAAAATACTAGAAATTAATAATGCAGGTTGCCATTCTGCAGACTACAGAATCCAGCAGAGGCAATCAGAGGCTGAAAAGTATTCCTTTGTCTTCATCTTACCTAGAAAAGTCTTCGTTTTGTTCAAACTCAAGAGTTCAAAGGAGAAATTAAGGTGAAGTGTGAAACTTCACTGGGATTCCCACAACTCTCAAACTGATTAAGTCGTTTTAAGATGCGTACATGCAAATATATATGGTATATGTGTGTATGTATGTATATATATGGTTATCAAGTATAGGCTGAAGAAATTTTGATGGAGCCACAGCTTTCCACCCTTTGCCCCACCAAACCCAAATAAAACAGGTTTACCACATATTTTTTTAATTTCCAGAAACAGGCTGCTAGTTCAAGAGCAAATATACCAGCCTGGCTTAGCTAACACTTATTGACCCAAGTACTACGCATTCTGCACATACGTACTTCAATTGACTCTTAATAATTAATCTTAATAATTAATAACAACACCTGATAATAACTCTGGGAAGCAGGCATGATCCTCATTTACAAAGAAGAATAAATTGGGCTACAGAGATTATTCTTGCCCGAAGGCATATAGCTAAGGTAAGTCAAGGATTTAAACTAAGGGAGTTTGACAACAAAGATCTGTTTTTCTGTTCCCACATATTTTTTTTTATCACCAATGCTGGGTAAGGAATGGCTCCCTCCTCCTTTGACTAAGGAAAGATTCAAGATTATTTTATGTTACATTTTACACTAAGTGCCAGAACCTGACTGCCATCCCTACTACTGCTGGTTTAACTGCAGATCAATTAAGTAAAATTCTCTCATAGTTTTCATAAAAATTGTGGGCCATTTTTTTCTTGCTGACAGGCAAAAAAACAAGAACATTACTGGCTCCCCCTTAACTGGAAACTGAGAAGTCTTGTAGAAAACTGTAAAGTTCTCTATTGCATCAAACATCCCGGTAGCTGGGAGAGACGATCTAAACGAGCTCTGGGGATAAAGTTGGCATCTCTCACATTTGGTGACAGGATCTGTATACCCCCCAAAAAAGCAGATGCTCAAGAATTTAGAATGCTTTTATGGGAAAGAATTCCTCCTTTCCCACAGGCAACAGATTTTAAGAGAAAGACTGGTAAACTTCTCTGAGGTCCAAGCCAGCAGAACTCAAGACAGCATTGACCTTTCTGGGGCCTGAGAGATGAGACGAAAATCACAGGTTCTCATAAAGGCAGGCAACAGTTACAAGGGACCTAGAGCTGTTCCCACTTGAGAGATGATTACCAAGATGGTGGGCCAAGGATATGCCATGTCAGGAAAGCGACTATAAACAGGAGAGCCAAGAATGTCAAGAGGGTTGGAAATTTGGAAGGACTGAACAGGCAGGAAGATGGAGAAACAATCATAGCTAACAGTTTTACGGAACTTAAAATATCATGGGATATTTTAAGATCTTTAAATATTTTAACTATTTTATTAAAAACAATGTAAGAGGTAGATACTATTCTCCACATTTTATAGAAGAATCTAAGGCACAGGGAATTTCAGTTGCCCAAGGTCACACAGTGTACAGCAGAGCTGGGATTTGAGCCAAGTCTGGATCCAGTGGTCCTTAACATTCTTAAAACACTAAACAATGTTGCTTCCCTAGGAAAACTAGTAAGAACTGAAAAGGAGGTGGCAGAGATGAAACTGATGAGCTGTGGTAAGGTGAGAGGTGATTTGAAAACAAATGCTGGAAATCAGGTTCAACCTTTATGTGTGGCCTATCATACTTCTTGATGGATTGTAATCTTTCCATAAAAGACAGAATCCTGCCTGGCAATAAGAATTCCAAATGATTCAACCCAGTATTCCAGGATTAGGGCCATTTACTCTACATGAGATATAGTTGCACCTTTCTGCCCTACCAAAAAAACTGTAATGTTGTGTACACTAAATAGTGTAACAGACTAAATAGTAAACAGGCTGAAGAATAAACTGCAAATATATCCAAGCAGTTATTCTAAAATATGGAGTCCTAATGTTTTCCAGTAAAAGGCAAAGAGTAGAACCATGGGTAACCTGTGCTAATCTTAAGTACGAAGCATAACAGTGTTGGCTATACAAAGAGAATGTTAAGCAAAGGCAAGTATCTTCTCCTAAACCCTACAGACATGTACACTTGTCTCATATGTTGTTAGCCATATAGGAAAGGTTCATTTCAGCAGTAGATAGTCAAATGGGTAGAATATGTGTCACTGAAAGAGCCTGAGCAACCACACTGTGCTTATCTCAGTTTGAGTGGTGGTGCTCAACAATGTCTTTGAAGTAGATTCTCTTTTCCTACAATTGTCTTTTGATTACAGCACACACTTTGTTAAAAAAACCATAAACAAACTTGGCTGCACTTAATGTTAAAATATATATCAGATGTTAAAATGCAAGTTTACTGAAGGTTTAAGTGGGTGTATGAGGTACACATGAGATACCCTGGGCCTAGTTAGAAGCAATTCTACAGAACTCTCGAGAATAACAGACTCAGCCAATAAAATATGAACTTAAAGTTGCTATTAAGTAATTGTAGTAAGTTGCAAAATATAAGAGTGGGATTGCATTTAACTAAATGTCTATACTAAAGCTTACAAGTAATTCTGACTCTCCTCCCTGTGCACATCTAAAATTACTGAGCAGAGGCTGGGCACAGTGGATCACATTTGGAAGACTGAAGCAGGTGGATCACTCGAGGTCAGGAGTTCAAGACCAGCCTGGCCAACATGGTGAAACCCTGTCTCCACTAAAAATACAAAAATTAGCCAAGCATGGTGACACAGGCCTGTGATCCCAGCTACTCAGGAGGCTGAGGCAGGAGAACCGCTTGAACTTAGGAGGTGGAGGGTGCAGTGAGCCGAGATGGTACCACTGTACTCCAGCCTGGGCAATAGAGGGAGACTCCAACTCAAAAAAATATATTAATAAAGTTACTGAGCAGAGCATTCCATGGCACATGCTTTAGAAATCTTAAGTGTTGACAAGGCTGGGTGTGGTGGCTCATGCCTGCAGTCCCAGCAGTGTAGGAGGCTGAGGGAGGAGCATTACTTGAGCCCAGGAGTTTGAGACCAGCCTGGGCAACATAGGAAGGCCATGTCTCTACAAGTAATAATTTAAAAAATTAGCTGGGCATGGTGACGTGCACCTGTGGTCCCAGCTTCTTGGGAAGCTGAGAGGTGGGAGGATTGCCTGAGCCTGGTAGGTCAAGGCTGCAGAGAGCTATGATCACTCCACGGTACTCTGACCTGGGCAACAGAACAAAACCTTGTCTTGAACTCCTGACCTTGTGATCTACCTGCCTCGGCCTTCCAAAGTGCTGGGATTACAGGTGTAAGCCACTGCTCATGGCCAAAAGTGTTTTTTTTTTTTTTTTTGAGACAAGGTTTTGTTCTGTTGCCTAGGCTTGAGTACAGTGGAGTCATCATAGCTCACTGCAGCCTTGACCTCCCAGACTCAGGCAATCCTCCCACCTTGGTGTGGTGGCATGCACCTGTAATCCCAGCTATCCAGGAGGCTGAGACAGAATTGCTTGAACTCAGGAGGCAGAGGCTGCAGTGAGCCAAGATTGCTCCATTGCACTCCAGCCTTGGTGACAGGGCAAGACTCCACCCTCACCCAAAAAAAAGTTTTAACATAGTTCAACTAGTTATTTGTCCCCTATTATGTTTCTCAAAGGACAGCTTGCATCAATGTTCAGAAAAATAGTCCACTAAGAAGCAGCCAGAGACAATTAGTAATATTATAGAGATTTCCACTTAACTTTCCATTATTTGGAAAAAGCCATCCATTCAGATGAATTTGTACCTCACAAGGATTTTCCAACACCTAAGGTCTTGGAATACAGAAGTAATAACAATGTCATTTTCAAAGGGTGACCTGACCCCAGCAGTCATTCAGTAGAGTTTATTTAACATAGAAGAGCAATGATTATAAAGATTATCTAGATATAGCTTAATGTAATAAGACATTAAAATAAACATTAATAGGCTGGGCATATTAGGCTCATACCTGTAATCCCAGGACTTGGGGAGGCCGAAGCAGGTGGATCACTTGAGGTCAGCAGTTCCAGACCAGCCCAACCAACATGGTGAAACCCCATCTCTACCAAAAATACAAAATTAGCCAGACATTGTGGCACACACCTGTAATCTAAGCTACTCAGGAGGCTGAGGCAGGAGAATTGCTTGAAGTGGGGAGGCAGAGGTTGCAGTGAGCCAAGATGGCGCCATTGCACTCCAGCCTACAAAATAAGAGCGAAACGCCATCTCACAAACAAAAACAAAAACAGAAGTAATGGAATTATAATTCAGTCTTGTTGACAATTTGATAATGTTGAAAAGCAGTACATAAAACAGAATTAGTTTTATATGATCATATCAATTTTGCTACTGTTTTTCTTTAGCTCTCTGGTACAGGCAAGTTCCTACACATATTTTTTTACCACCTTGATTTTCACTTGTCTCCTAATCTAGAGGTATCAGAAAGTATCTACATTGTGATTCTCATCCTATTAATCCACTCAATTGACAGTGATTCAACACTTTTTATATTTTTTTCCCTTTACCAATGCAGAATCAAAAAGTAGAACTGTAGATTACATACAGTAACTATTAAAAAAATTTTTCCTTATTCTACTTTTTAACTGAACTTTTAGAGTGTATTGCAGCAAAAAAGAAGAGACCCCGTAATATCTGTACCCTTCATCAATGCTGACAGTTTTTAAAAAATATATAGAACATACACAGTATAAATTTCACTACACTCATGAAATAACAAAGGTCTTAGCTCAGATTCCCTAGTTATCAGGAATTCCAGAACTATCTACTTCCCAATCTCTTCTACCAATATTTTTCATCTTAGCCTTCCTCTGAATAATACCTTCTCCTTCTAGTTCTCCTCCCTGACCTCCATTTTCCTCCCCCAGTCCGTAATTCTCAGAAGATTCCTTGACCAGCACATCCAGATTGTTTGCTTGCTCTCTACAAAAAAGGATCAACTGTAGGTTCCAGACATCAAAGTTCTCAGCAAAATACAAACTATAAAGAGTAATATGGAGATAAAAGGCCGAGGAAATAAAATTTGGAAGACAGAAGCATATAAAAGTTCTCATTTATAAGAAAATGGTAAAAGAGGAAAGAAAAGCAGAGAGGGTTGACACGGATAAGAAATCCACACTGATTTCTCTAAGCATTTGCATAATGTACTTGCAAAACATGGATTATAACATTTCAGCCACACATAAGGTGAATCAATAACTGATATTAGACCCATTTTTAAAGTAATGGCACATTTCAAAGGGAAAGAGAAGCCCCAAATGCCGTGGTCAGGTGCCAAGTCCTGCCCTCAATACATATCACTATCCATTCACATCCTTGTTCTGTTTTAGCAGGTCACTGTGCATTCTAAAATGCACTCTAAAGCAGACTGGATCTGGGATGAGGTGAGTTCTCAGAAAACTGGAGTCTTGGTACTGTAAACCTGAGCGGTCAGGGTTCCAACGCAGTCCAAGGCTGCTTTCCAGTCCAGGCTAGTGGGGGATAACACAGTTATAAACAGTAAAAGATAAAAGTCTCCAACACTTTTTCAGGGTCAGAAATGATCCCTATAGTCCTGCTTTATTGGAGGCAGAAACTGAACAAAAAAGAGTGCCTTCTACCCCTGGGACTCCATTATTTTCCCATGATGCTCTGTGCCACACAAAGGATTGTTATTATGAATAACACGGTCACATCTATGCCAAATTTGTAAACATTATGTAATGAAGATAAAAGCTCTGATTTTTAAAATCTCATTTTATTGGGGATATAATTTTCTCTTTGTTGCAATACACCATAAAGACAACTGGTTTATTTCTAAAGCATTTGAAACTGAAAATTTTTTAAAATTACAATAATGCAAGTAGGCTTTATAAGTATACAAGAAGGTGGTGAGTGAGGGAATGGAAAGAAGAATCTGTGGCTTATAGTTAGACTCCTTCTGGAAACTACATATAAAAACTTGATCAATTAAATAACTTTATTAATTCAGTCAATGAACAGAAATCACATAACTCCTTAGTGCAAACTGCCACATCACAATTACTAAATTATTCTAAGCTCATGAAATATCTCTAGAATGTTCCATATGCCTTCCCAACAGCTATTACTAAATGCTTTGGCCACTTACTTGCCAATATTCCTTACAGACATTCTTTCACCTCTGATGAGGTACAGAATAACAAGAAACTGTGTGCACTCAACAATTATGCACAGATTAATGTTACTAACCTGTATGTGAACTTTTAAAAATAAGGTGTACAGTTTTTTGAGATCCACATATAGTTAACACCTGGTACAATGCGCCAACCACTGTATTAAGCATGTTACATATAATAATCCTCAAAACAAGTCTATGAAGTGAATACAAAAGGAAGAACACTGGGAATAAGAGTTCACTTAACCATTACTCAGCAAATATGAGTTTTTATCTAAAATATCCACATGCAGCCAGAAGAATGGTTAAACATGCAAAAAAACAAAAATAAGTTTACTACAATATTTTTTCATATATAATAATACTGGCTCCCCACCAACAGAAGACAAATTCTGTTCTCCTTTTTGATTCATGTACCCCAAATTAATTCAAATTTTATTTGCTAGTTAAGTTCAAAAGGAAGAATGAATTAAAACCTTTCTTTTAGACTAGGTATAGCTAACTTGTTGGCCTTGACACCCAGAGGCAGTGTGCTCAATTAGGCCACAAAATCTAAATGGCTAATGGATTCATACCACCATTCTACATAGGAACTTACTGGATTTTTAAAAACTTTTATTACCATTAACCAGACAGTTTCCAAAACAGCTAAAAAGGAAAAGTAAAATAGGGGAAAGGTCAAAAGCTGCAAAGTATAGTATTAGTTTTTCTATTTGAAGAAAGGCTGAAGAACCCATACAGGGACTGGACCCTCCTAGAAAGTGTGAAAACTTATATAATACACAGAGACTTAACAAACCAACTAAAGTTATATGAGATTCTGTGAGAAATGGTAAATTACAGGATAGACAAAAAGCACTATTGTGTTTTTATTGTAGCCCATACGAGGGCTTGAACATCCACAAGATTATATCTTATAGAGAACTATTTAGAAAATGCCAAAATAGAGATAAAAATAATGTTGCTCTTATGCTACCTAATAAAAATGAATTTATAAGTTATAATTGGCATAATGGCTATTTGCTTTAGGAAAGAAAAACTGAGAAAGATAAGCACACATTACCTTCAGGTTAATTTTTGTAGACCCCCATCAGTTTTCACTTGATTTATGACACTAGCATTCTACTGGTATTCTGCTTCCAACTCTCCAGCTCAACTTTTGCATTGTCATTAATCACATGTAAGTATAAAAAACCTTCAACTGTTTGGTTCCTCATTACTCACAGGATAATGGCCAAACTCCTTAGCATTGCATATCTACCCTGTCCCTTTTCCAGCTATTCTCCCAAATGTGTCATTCATGTGCAGGTGCTCCCTTTACAATCTCCATCCTGTCCCCCACCAGCCCTCACATACCTCAGTCTCTGTTGTTGGTCAAAGCCCAAACCCACCCCATGTATCTCAGTGCCTGCAGGTGCAGACCTCACTTCCTTAAAATGCAACGCAGTTTCAGGCCTGTGTCCTTGTCTAGACACCCCATCTAGCCAGAATGCCCTTCCCTTCATTTCCCTGCTTCATTAATTCATCCTGTAGGGCTCTGTCTTAAATCTTCTGGGATGCTTTCCTGATACCCTCATCCTTGGATGGGTCCGGGTCTTTGCATACTACACTCTATTCTCCCACTAGACTAATGAATGAATGGTTTCATCACTTTCTAGCTGAGTGACCTTGGACAAGTTCATTAATTTCGCTGAACCCATTTCTTCACGTCTATAATGTTACTATTAATTTGCTATCACTGTAAAATAATGTCAAAAGCCACTTTGTAAAGACTGATGCACCATGCAAGCATTAACAATTTTATCAAAAACCAAGAGAGCACACAGTATTATTGGTGAATATACTTCAGTTAAATCTAAGAGTAAGAGTCATCTCTTGGTTTCTGTCCCCTTTCCAAGGATGCCCTGTATTTTTATCCAACTTTCTGGCTCCACTAAGTCTTGGTACTTCTTTCCTAAGGAAAAAAAAAAAAAATCTATAGTGTTGCTTAAGTCATTTGAAGGAAACACCGAATGGGAAGCCCTGAAAGGGTTTTCCATCTTTCTTAATGCCTTCACAAGAGTCCCATTATGCATATACAAATGCTCTGAATATGAAAGAACTGAATAAACAAACATACCCTGTCTTTAGTAAGTTTATAGTCTAAAAAAGCGAATGATGTAACAGATCTCACTGAATCTGACCTTATAAAAATGGTAATGAATGCCTTTAGTATCATCTTAAGGTGCAGTAAGAAATTTAATTTCCTGCTATGATTATTTAGTGATTCAACACACTTTGGAATTGCTATCTTAGTAAGTCAGGCTTAACACATGAATGTTTTAACCTTGTAAGAATCACTGATGCAACTGAATACCTAGTTATTGAATATCCACTGCACTAGGCCCTATCAGAGTACAAAGGTAAAGGTGATGGACTCTGCCGATGATAAGGTGCTAAACATACAGAAAGGAAGCTGCCATCAATCCATCTAATTAATAGAAAGCAGAGTGTTGTACGGAGGATCTAAGGATTGTGACAATCAATGAAGACATCTGAGTTAGGGTATTGGGTCCATGAAAATTAAAAGCGTATATTACAAATTATAATACTGGTGGTCAGTAACTTCTGTGACTACTGAATATCTGCTATATATTACATACGTAATATTTGCTGCATGCACTGGCATATATTTATGATCGTCTTCCTCCTAATTTAACTATAAACCCATCTGTGTTTTTGTCTAATAAATACTGTTAACACTCGTATCATGCATAAGTACCAAGCATAGTTCCAAGCCCTTCAGGTATATTTTCTCATTTACTTTCAACACAATCCTGTGAGGTAGGTACAATTTCTCTCTTCTCTTTTACAGATGAAGAAGACGAGACATAGAAACGGTAATTTTTCAAGGTTAAGATGCAAAGACAAAAATAAGTAAATGGGGACGTAAGGGAACCCAGTATTCCATCAAGGGAGCGGATCCACTAACCAGAGCTGCTTCACGCAGTTCTTTTCACCTCTCCCAACACAGCCAGTGGGAATCTTTTCTTTTCCTGAGTCCATAACTAAGCTGTTGATTCTCGGGCAGATCCTCTCAAACCTTCCTACTCCAGAAGACTTGCCGCTATTTAAATCATAGGCTGTTCACGGTAAACGAAGACCGAATCAGATCCTCAGGTGGACAAAGCTGGTACGATCACGAAATTAAACCTTCGGGCTGCGGATCTGTTCCTGGATCATTTTCAGGGGGTGGTAGCAGCACCCGGCTCACCCAGGAGGCGCTACCCCCGGCGGTATCCAGTCCACCTGACCCAGGCAGCTTGGGTTTTGCCATCTGCTAGTTTACCCTTTACCTGCCGACGCTCCCTGCACAATCTCCATCCTGCTCCCGGCCACACGCCAGGCCTCACGCGCCTCCCTCTTCGCGGCAACCCAGTCCCAAACCCATACCAGTGCGCATCGCCCCTGCAGGGGCAGCCCATCCCGCCCAAACCCCTGCCCACTACTCACGGTTCCAGTACACCGGGTAACACTCTCCTTGGGTCACATCCACCTCGTAGAGGCCGCCCCGCACGCACACAGGCTCGATGTTCACCAGCTCCACCATCTCGGGCTCTTGCCCCGCCGTGCGCTGGCAGAAGCCGCAGGCGCGGTCCTCATCGTCGTCTTCTCCGGGACTGGAGGCCCGCCCCGTGGGGGAGCACACATGGTCACCGTCCCGGTCCTCGTCTTGATGCCGGGCACCCGTGACCTGCAGCAGGGTCCGGAAGGCAAGCTCGATGCGGAGCGAGTCGTAGCCGATGAAAGGCTTCCAGGTCTTCTTGTCTTCCTTGTAGAACCAGCGCACCTCCTCCGGGCCCAGCTCCGTCACGACCTCGTAGCGGTGCCGGGCCGCCTGGCTACCTAGCCGGGTACGTTTCCTCTCCCCGACGCCCCCTCCTGCCGCCCCGCCGCCCCCAGAGTTCGTCGGGACCAGCAGAGGCTGCTGTGGCGGGTGCAGCGACAAGGAGCTGCCGCCGCCGCCGCCCTCGCCCTCGCTGTAGTAGCGCAGCGAGGAGCCCGATTCAGCCGAGCTGAAGTCATAGTTCTCGTCACTGAGGCAGGGGTCCAGCGCCAGGTGGTGGTTGTGGTCCTCAGTGCCCGGCGCCAAATGCAGCCCGGGCTCTCCGCGCAGCAGGGCCAGGGGCACGTCGCCGTCGCCCGGGTCCTCGCCGGGCAGGTGCTCGAAACAGCAGACGCCGCCGCCGAACGCCTGCCCCGCGTCAGAGCCCAGCTCCCAGGCGCCGCCGCCGCCTCGGCCGTTATGCTCTGTGCTCCGCGGGGATCCGCGGCCCGGGTAATTCATGCTATGGAGACGCCGCCAGTCAGCCGGCGGCGCGCGGAGCCTTGACCCCCAATGCTTCCGCGCACATTCAACGCCACCTTCCTCTCCACCTGGAGTTTTTTAATCTTTCAAACGCCGACCCGTGCTGCGGCGGCAGCGGCGGCCGCTCCGCCCCCACGAGACCCGCGGCCGCCGCAGCTGCGTTCTGCGGCCCACCCCATTGTCACGCAGCTCGACGTAGGCGGTGCTTCGGCCCCGGCCCCGCCCCCCCGGCCGCGCGCGCCGCCCCGGAAGACTGGGCTGCACCAGCGCCGCGCGGGCCGCGCCCCCTGCCCTTCTGGCTGCGCGTGACGGCTTGCCTCTGGTCGCCCGCCACTCTTGGGCCTCCTCTGCTAGCTTCCCCCTTCCCTGCGGTTTTCATGCGCAGCTGCCTCAGCCCCACTCCTGTGGAGTTCACAGTCCAGATGTGGATAGGCTTTACCCTATTCATCCATACAATTTGGATCATGAGCCCAGAGCCTTAAGCTACGTGTCAAGAGGACCCCGGGATATTGGATTCAGCATTGCTTTTTTTGACCTTATACCCTCCTGAGGCTTGCCTGGACGTTCTGTCACCTGACCCTGGTGGCTCCAGACAGAACCAGGACGTTTAGGTGTGGGATGGATACGAGGCACTCCCACTCACTTCATATGCCATTTCATATTATTGCTTATCTTCTAATACTTCTGATACTTAGATTTTCTGTTTTCTCAACCTCATTGCAAGGCCCAGGTTGAGAAAACAGAAACCAAGTCTGCATGTCAGCCTCTCCCACACAGCTCGGAATCAGTGTTAGTTGATTTTAATGATGTCAAGTCCAGCCAGCTGTGGTAAAGAGTATTAGATTGAGAGCGAGAAAACAACCAGCTTCTAGATTTAGCTTTGCTAACAAGCCACAGGCAAATCACGTATCTCCCTGATCTTTTTGGCTTCCTCATCTGTAAAATAAAGATTCTTAGAACAGATGTTATCTAAAGTTCCTTACGGCGATAGAATTCTATGAACTTTAAGGTTTCTTCCAGATTTTTGTGTATTTCTGATTCTGTAACTCATATTCTGGGATCAGGTTGAATACACAGTCTCACTTATGTGGGTCTTTTATATATATATATGTGTGTGTGTGTGTCTTGGAGTTCATGGCTTGTCAAGTAGAATACAGGCTGGATTTTCTGCCCCAATTAGTGCCCTTGGCTGGTTAACCTTGTGCAGTGAACAACCTATCCAACTGTATACTGCAGCTCTGACTGAAAGCATCTAAGATCAGAACCCTCTTTACCACACAGAAAAATTTTCTGCGTAGCTGCTTCCAGTTGCTCCTCCAATATTTCTATTGACAATATGCAGAATATGATATTGGGTATGAACTTTGGTTTATTTACTAGCTGTAAAAGTATTCATTCTACAGTGTTTGAATAGGTGCCTGGCCACCTATTTGTCAGGCACCTTTATGCTAACTTCTACTATAAAAGAGAATGAGAGAGTTCTTTCTTTCTTCAAGGAACTTATAGCCTAGAGGGAGATATAGACAAGTAAACAGATACGTTATAGTACGGTATGAAAATACTATAAAGGGGATTATAAATAGGGAATATCACAACATTTAAAATACCTCTATTCCTCTATGTTTCTTGATAGAATGTAGCCTAACTATATAGCTATCTGGTCAGATTATTTTGGCCAAATTTTAACTCTTAACTACACAAATTCCATGAACACTTTCCTCTGTTTTTTAAAAAAATGTACTTTCTGATTTGTGTTGAATGAATGTTTCCATTATTTTTAAGTGTTGTGCTTATTTGGTTATTTTGATAAGATTATCCTCTTGTGATTCAGTAGGGGAATGCCACACTCTTTTGAGTAGAGTGATCATTTTTAAAGGAAATGTTGATTCTTAACCCAATCCAGGTGGCAGAAGAAGGGAATCCTTGATTCTGGGCTGACCTCATTATCTAGGCCTAAAGTCAGGAGTGTCTAATTTTTTGGCTTCCCTAGTCCACACTGGAAGAAGAATTGTCTTGGGTCACACATAAAATACACTATCACTAATGATAGCTGATGAGCTTAAAAAAAATCATGAAGAAAATCTCAGTGTTTTAAGAATGTTTATGAATTTGTGTTGGGCCACATTCAAAGCCACATATGGCCCGTGGGTTGCGGGTTGGACAAGCTTGGTCTAGACCTTGTTGAGAGGAGATGTCAAACAACCTTTGTGGGCTGAGATTGCTTCTGCCCCTTGGAAGTGATCTGGGGCTATGGCAGACCCATATGCTGGGTCCCAGGCTGACAGTCCTCAGAACATATTTGAAAGCACAATATCTAACTTCATGTGACTGCATGTGTTTATTTTCTTTTTATTCCCTAGCCATATCAAGGCAAAGGTCATGACATTGTTTTTTCTCAATTTTTCTGCTTTAAAAAGTCATGCTTTATCTAATGCTTCCTGTTCTGACTCTCCCTTTGCTTTCCAGAGCATCTTTTCAGGTCATATGATCCTCACCAGAGGGAGATGGGTTGGGGCATCTATTCTAGTCTCTACCTGCCGGAATAGATGTCAGGTGGCTCCTCACGACTCTACATCATTAGTGTGTACAATAGACACAGCAGTATCTGAACTTCCATAGCTCCATGTAAAGCACTCCATTGCATTTTAATAATTTCCAAAGACCAAGCCTTTTTTATGTAAGGCAAATAAATGTGATTGATTCAGATTTCCGGAATTACTGGGCCATGCTGCTGCAAAAAACAGGTGCATGTGGAACCAAGCCTGAGGAAGTTATTGGTGAGGGAGGAAAAAAGGTAAAGCCAGTTGGTCTGTACTACAAAAGATGAAAACGGCTTGTCTGTGTATCCTACCACCTTCCCATCCCCATTAGGCATATGGCAAGAGCTACCTGGTAACGATGGCCATTTCCTCCACACATCTCCAAAATGGCACAGTTCAATTATGTGCCATCTTTGCGTTTTCTTCTTCCCTTAAAGTTTGTTCCTGCTGTTCATTTTATTATTTTAGATACAGGGTCTTGCTATTGCCCAGGTGAAGTATAGTGGCCCAATCATAGCTCACCGTAGCCTCGAACTCCTGGCCTCAAGTAATCCTCCTGCTGCAGCTTCCCCAGTAGCTGGTATTACAGGTGCAAGCCACCATGTGTTCATTTTAACCTGTTTTCACCTGTGTAACAATATTAGCGATAGCTTCATGCCAAGTAATTTATCCTGAGCCAGCTTCCCACACCTGCACTTGAAATTGCTTCATCCAAAGTATCTGATGGAAGACATCTATTTAGAATGAAAGAAAGAGGGCAGACATGACCATGTCTTCATCTGCTCTATCTCCTGTTTGATAAACCATCCACCACACCTTAAATTTTATTTCACTTTTTATTTTTAGAATTACTGTTTATCCAGTTTTTAAAGATGAAAATATTTTCTTTAATGCCCTGACTAAATGAAACAGCCACCTAGACTGAAGCAGGAAACATTCACTGGACATTTCAGGCACTATGCTAGGCTCTACAGTGAAGCATTCACAGTCTAGTGATGTCTACAAATAAAACCACAATGCCAACTTTTAAATTCCTATGAGGAATATAATTGTAATGCCACTATAGCTGCGTCACTACCACAGGGGTCATTCTCTCCCTAAAGACAGATCAATAGAAGAAATCAAATTACAGTCCAAAGGAAGCTAGGTAGGCAGAAATAGCATAGGGATTCATAATGAATAAAGTCATTAATCCATTTATTCATTCAACAAATATTTATTGTCTAGTGCTATTGTGAAGATGGTTTTGTTTTTATTTTTAATTGAAATCACACTTAAAATTTACAATTATGAAATACATTTACTTAAAGACTTGTAAGAGGCTTATCCACAAAACCATACTTA
>NW_022437014.1:3467444-3565147 GCF_009761245.1 Sapajus apella
GACTACAAATTCTGATCTCCTTTAAAGGTCATGAGAACTGTGAGAACTCCATTAGAGCTAAATGAGTTTTGAGGTAAGTGAAACTTTCTTGCAGTTTTCTGATTGATGACCTAGTAGTCTAAGTCACAGGTGAGAACATGGAATTCTTAGGGAGAAAAAAGATGCTAATAGAATTTTATTCCCAGTATCATGTTTCAGCTCTTATAAATAATTGTCAGGCAATATTTTCCTAGTTGTAAAATGAGGGACAATCGAAATGATCCTTCTCTCAAGAGTGATGAGTTATTAGGGTAACTGACAAAAGGTCAACTCCAATGAAGACATATGTATTGAATGTCTACTATGTATGAGCCAAGTACAGTCATTCCTCAGTAGCTGTGGGTGATTGGTTCTAGGACCCCCTATAGATGCCAAAATTTGTGAATGCTCAAGTCCCTTATATAGAATAGCACAGTGTAGGAACCGATGCATATCCTCCTGTATACTTTCAGTCACCTCTAGATTACTTATTAATATAATATCTGTATTATAAAACACAATGTAAATGCTATATAAATACTTGTTATACTGTATTGTTTAAGGAATAATGACAAAAAAAGGTCTGTACATGTTCAGTACAGATGTAAATATTATAGGCCTACCTACATTTTTTATCTGTGGCTGATTAACTCTGTAGTTGCAGGACCTATGGATACTGAGGGTTGACTGTACTCTTTCAGGGACAATAATAGACTGACACTTATAGGACTTACAGTATAGTAGGAAAAGTAGACAAATATGCAGTTGTAAAGTGTGAAAGAAGCCATAAGAAGGGCCTTGAAGGGTGCTATTATGGTATTTAGAGGGATGACCACCCCATCAGTTGGGGGTGAGGATGGGGATGTTTAGTTGCAGAAGCTGTTATAGAAAACGAGATACTGTCTTCATCTGCTTTATTTTGTTATGACTGAATACCACAGATGAGTAATTTGTAAAGAAAAAATATTTAGAATAAAAAACCCCAAATTTAAAAAATACGAGGAAAAAATAAAATTAAATTTAAAAAAGAAATTTATTTAGCTCATGGCTCTGGAGGCAGGGAAGTCCAAGAGTACAATACCAGCATTTGGTGAAGGCCTTCTTGCTGCATCATAACATGGCATAAAACATCACATGGTGAAAGGAAAGAGTGTGCACGTCAGCTCAGATCTTCCTCTTTCTCATTTTATAAAGCCTGAAGAGTCCCATCATGGGGACCTTGCTAATCATAATCACCTCCCAAAGCTCCATCTCCAACCAACATGAATTTGGGGAATAAGTTTCCAGCATATGAAATTTGGGGAGTACATTCAAACCATAGCAGATGCCTAAGCCAGGACTTGAAAGACAAATGGAAGGTGACTGAAAAGGGCAGTGGAGGTGGAATGCAGAAGAATATTCCAGGCAGAAAGAATCATGTACCCACTGACCCAGAGTCATGAAAGAGCTAGATGAACTGGAAAACAGAGTAAGCCAGGAATGATGAGCAAGTGTAGATTACTAGAAAAGTCAAACAATATAAAACAATAATCGTTGAGAGCCAGGCATGTTGGAGCATACCTCTAGTCCCAGCTACTTTAGAGGCTGAGGTGGGAGGACTGCTTGAGCCCAGGAGTTCAAGACCAGCCTGGGCAACTCAGCAAGACCCCATCTAAAAAGTCATCTAGATATAGCAGATGCCATGACATATTTAAAGGGTAGGCTTATATCCCTAGCAATAATCAGAGCTATCGTCTTCCTTAAATCAATTTGACTGGAAGCACTTTTATAACTCCTTCAGCATCTAAAATAGGGCCTTGCACATAACTGCCACTCAGTCCATATTATTGAATGAGGGCACTTCTAGGTATCTGTTTCACTCCATGACCTGTACTGATATCTTTATTCTTATGTTCCTACCAAGGGCTCATCCTCAGTCATTTTGCTGATTATGATGGAAAGGATATCACAAGGCTCAACCTGCTTTAAAACACTTCCTTCCTACATGGTTTTACATCCTTCCATAACAAAGGTAGGAACACTGTTATTGTGTGTGTATGTATGTACGTATGTAAGTGTGCATGTATTTTTTAAGACAGAGTTTTGCTCTTGTTGCCCAGGCTGAAGTGCAATGGCCCGATCTCAACTCATTGCAACCTCTCCCTCCCGGGTTCAAGCGATTCTCCTGCCTCAGCCTCCTAAGTAGCTGGATTACAGGCATGCACCACCATGTCCAGCTAATTTTGTATTTTTAGTAGAGACAAGGTTTCACCACGTCGGTCAGGCTGGTCTCGAACTCCTGACCTCAGGCGATCTACTCGCCTCAGCCTCCCAAAGTGCTGGGATTATAGGCATAAGCCACCACGCCCGGCCTATATGTGTATTTTTAAGTGTGTGCAGTGGTACGGCCAGGCTTCACTGGGTATAAATGAGGTCATAGTAACTTTTTAATGCTCCAAATATAACTTGAGCCCCCACTTACTTGATTGCTAGTCAAATATTTCCCAAATAGTCCCTATTGTCCTCCAAAGGATAGCTTATATCTGCTTACAATCTGTCCCCTACAGTAATCATTCCAAGCCAACAATGTTCCCTTCCTGCTAGTCTAGCAACACTGTGTTCACCCATATGCCCTGCCTGTTCTCCAAGTAGCTTGAAGGAATCTCACTGTTGCCTTGGTAAGGATGCTGTACCCTTTTGATATTGGCAGTGGCCTTGCCAAGGGCATGGTCTTCGATTCCTCTTCTCTCCACCATCCAGGTGCCAAGCTGAGCAGGAAAGAGGGGACATCCCCAGCTCTGAGCCATGCCTTTCACCTGGAACTTAGAGCACCACTGCTCTGTCTATCATCACAAAGCTTCCTCTTCAACCTCTCACTTCAATTTCCAATCCCCAAAGGTAACTACTCTCTACCTTCGCTTCCTCTTCTTCCTTTTTTCCTTTCCAAAATAAAACCGTAAAACACTTCAGAGATAAAGCTTGAGGTCAACCAGCACAGAACAGCACATAAGCAGATTAGAACATCTAACATTTGTGGTCAAGTTAACACTCTAAGAAGGTCCCCCAGGGGGTCGGATGTGGTGGTTCACGCTTGTAATCCCAGCACGTTGGGAAGCCGAGGTGGGTGGATCACCTGAGGTTGGGAGTTCACGACCAGCCTGACCAACATGGAGAAACCCTGACTCTACTATAAATACAAAATTGCCGGGGCATGGTGGCGCATGTCTGCAATCCCAGCTACTTGGGAGAATCACTTGAACCTGGGAGGTGGAGGTTGCGGTGAGCTGAGATCATGCCATTGTACTCTAGCCTGGGCAACAAGAGTGATATTCTGTCTCAGAATAAATAAAATAAAATAAAATAAAATACTATTAGCCAGGTGTGGTAGCAGGTGCCTATAATACCAGCTTTCCAGGAGACTGAGACAGGAGAATCACGTGAACCTGGCAGGCAGAGGTATAATACCATAATAAATAAATAAATAAATAAATGGTGAGGAAAAGTCTCCATTCTCCACATCTGGATACAAAAGAATCTGAAACTCCTTTTTTTTTTTTTTCCAGACGTGTCTCACTCTGTCTCCTAGGCTGGAGTGCAGTGGCCTGATCCTAGCTCACTGCAACCTCTGCCTTATGGGCTCAAGTGATTCTCCTGCCTCAGCCTCCTGAGTAGCTGGGATTACAGGCAGGTGCCACCACACCTGGCTAATTTTTTGTATTTTTAGTAGAAATGAGGTTTCACCATGTGGGCCAGGCTGGTCTTGAACTTCTGATCTCAAGTGATCCACCTGCCTTGGCCTTCCAAAGTGCTGGGATTACAGGCATGAACTGCCACACTCAGCCAGAATCTGCAACTCTGAAATGATAACTTCCTTACTTCTATCACCCAGGTTTCAAAAATCTTAAGGCCCAGGCCTAGTTAAAGCACTTTAGACACAAAGGAAATTCTGCTATCCAGAGGGAAAAAGGTAGCTCCTTTGCCAATAACCGAATAAGGTCCTAAGTATTTAGCAGATTGGTAAAGGCATGAAGGGTTTAAACTCTGAAGACCAGCCAAAGTCAGTGTATGAAATACCTGAGATTGGAAAACTCTAGGACTTTCATATGAATCTGGTAGAAAATGGGAAGAACAGAGGATGAGAGGGAAAGCTTCCAGGAAGAGATTCTAGACATAAATTATGTGCAAGACAAACTCTTGCACATAATTAGTTAAGCTATAAACTTTTGGACTTTCTAACATCACTCATAAGTTAATGTCACAACAAAGTCTGAAAACGTTGTTATAAATATGACTGACAAAGATTACAAACTTCAATAAATAAAGAGGTCCTATTCACAGACTGGAAAACATAGCAAGCTCCCATCAGAAAATTAGGCAGATTTATAAATTAACAAAAGAGGAAATGAAAACCAGAAAATGGTTAAGAGAATAGGATAAAGACTTCATCTGGTACAGTAGCAAAACACATGTAAAGTAAAGCAATAGTTGCATGCCACTTGTGCCAAAGTTTGTCCCTGATCAGAGAGGACCCCTAATAGCATGCTCATGAGAGTAGAATTTACTCTGTACATACTATGAAAACATTCAAGAATATTTTAGCAGGAGAGTAACATCTTATCAGCCACACCCCATATTTTTTTTAAGGAAAAGGAAGATTAATTAGTCAATGTGATATAGGATGAATTAAAGAAGGTGAGACTGCCTACCAGAACTGTAAGGATGAGGGAATATTTCTAGAAATGGTCTATGTAGACATACTGTTGAAGATCTAGCTTGGGATAATCCCATAAGAAAGGAATGAATTACATGCTGACTTCTTCCATTCATTATACTGTCTCTCACTAGACCTTGCTTTCTGATAAGCGATGCCATTATACCACAAGACTCTCTAAAATGATATCACACAAGAACAGCCAATAACTCATTTTCAAATTGAATAGATGTGTCCGTTTAAAGAAATTTCCTTTCACAAATATTAGGAGGCACGAGCATCAAGAATTAGAGGATTTCTGTTTTCAAAAAGTGCTTTTTGTTTTGTCCATGAAACATGAGGAACAATTTTTTTTCCTACCCTGTCTTAGGAACAATTTTATAACCCTCCTTCAAATGGCTATGCCATTCATTTTTAATGGTCCTGCTTCATTGCAAAGGCAGTCTAACAAAATAAGACTCCTTAAAGTTTGGCTTTCCCCTAAAGACAAAGAATTTTCTGATACATATTTTTTAGAATATTGCAACCTTTTCTTAGAAGATGCCTTCTCCTGAGTGAACATAAATATTGTTTCCCTCTTTCAAAGAAATAACCAAACAGCAATTCTGTTTAATTGGCAGTAACAGTGAGCAAAACCTTATTTTGCCTGTCCAGATTTCTTCTGTTTACTTTCTATGTTTTAACCGTGTTCCCCAGAGCTCAGTAAGACATGTGATGCAATGATGGTTTACCCTTTCCCCAACTAAGCCTTGCTGTCATCCTAGCCATCAGTTTACACAAGTGACTAAGAATGAATTAATTTTTAAAAATTACTTATGACTATTGCATGGAGGCCTTTTTCAGAACTCATCCAGGCAGAACTGTAGGTATGGATAAACAGAATATTTGGATTCTACTAACTTTCTCTTCCTCATTGTAGGTAGGTGCTTTGGGCCTTGCTGGTCCCAGCTGTCCTTAGCGATGTCCTTCACAGAGGGAAGGAAAAAAGTTGGTCTTCTTGATAGAGATCAGGGAAAGTATGTGTGTTTCAAGATGTGTAGCTAATAGCAGCATGTGGAAATGAAGGAAAGAAATAAGTATGGGACAGGACATTAGGAAAACTAGATTTGAGGCTCTGCCACTAATTAGACATGTGACCTCTAGCAACTGTTTCACTCTCACAGGGTCCAATTTTTTCTCATCTGTAATATGAGGAAATTTGTTACCAGTGACAAATCTGTACAAATCTGCAGCAAGTCAATTCTTGCCTCCTCAAAAGAAAGAATTAAACTGAGGGGCATACAGCAGAAGGAGAGGCCGAGGCAAGTTTTATTTATTTATCTATTTATTTATTTATTTATTAGAAGGGAACCTCGCTCTGTTGCCCAGGCTGGAGTGCAATGGCGTGATCTCGGCTCACTGCAACCTCCCCCTTCCGGGTTCAAGCGATTCTCCTGCCTCAGCCTCCCAAGTAGCTGGGATTACAGGTGCCCACCACCATGCCCAGCTAATTTTTGTATTTTCAGTAGAGACAGGGTTTCACCATGTTGGGTAGGGTGGTCTTGAACTCCTGACCTCAAGTGATCCGCCTGCCTCAGCCTCTCAAATTGCTGAAATTACAGGCGTGAGCCACTGCGCCCAGCCGAGGCAAGTTTTAGAACAGGACTGAAATTTATTAAAAAGCTTTAGACGAGGAAAAAAAAAGGAAGGAAAGTACACTTGAAAGAGGGCCAAGCAAGCGACCTGAAGGACAAGTGCCCGCTTTGACCTTTTGACTTAGGGTTTTCTGTGTATACTTACAGGGTGTTGCGTCCCTTCTCCCGATTCTTCCCTTGGGGTGTGCTGCCCGCATGCGCAGTGGCCTGCCAGGACTTCGGAAGGGAGCATGCGCAGTGTGTTTACTGGCGTTGTATACACGCGCACTCCAAGCGTTCCTCCTTTACCTGCCCAGTGTCCCTAGGAGGTCGTACTCCAGTTAAACTCCCCCGTTTTGCCTCTTAGTGCACATTGTGACCCCACTCACCCAGTTCCTGAGATATTATTGGAAAGCTGCTGATCACCAGTTTCAGGTTTTTTCCATCTTTTGGGGAACTGCTTATCCCTGGTGCTGGCTGCAACCAATTATTATTTTAGGGAGACAGTTAACAACCGCCTGATCATCACCTAATGGTCACCTGATATTCTTGATGGGGGGGTGAGAAGGGCACCGTCTCCTGCCCTGCTCATGTCAGCCTTACTACCTACTGTAACAAACTGAGCTAAGGCCATTTTTAGCTACAGCCTTTTACAATTGTTTTTCCAACCCCCAAATCAGCATCCATGATTACATAAAGTTTTTGGCCCTTTGGCCAGATGGGGACATCTGGCATACTGCTATCAGCACCAACCAACATGTAAGTAATCGAGGAAACCAAAGCTACTGAAGTAGCAGGAGTGTCCAGGGGACGGTGAGAGGGTGGATGTGGCCTACAGACTGCTTCCATGATCTCATGTGTTATCTCTTTTTTATACTTCCATATTTTCACAATTATCTGATTTTTGGGTTTTATATTATTTGATATTCTTTTTCCAACCCTGACCCCTTTCTTTCCTTTACGGTGTTTAAGGTTTAGTGTTCTTGCAAAAGAATTTTCAGAAGTTGGGGTCTGAAATAAATGTATTATAACTTAACTCTTGCTAACTGAAATATGTTCCCAGCCAACTTCACTCATCAGCTCACACTGGGCAAAGCCTCTGGAGCATGAGGTAGGAGGCGCTGTTTCTGCAGGAGTTCCTGTCACTGGAGTCCTAGGGCTAGGACCCTTACACATGTCATCTCAGCATGTGGACCTTGGTGTAAGGCAGAGGCTCTCAATATGCTTCTATGTCCATCTTCTGACCTGTCTTCTTGTTTCTTAAAAATGTGTTTCTATTTGGTCACATTGCACCTTGTTCTATTAACCAACATAGTGGCTACACATTCAATTGTATAAGAAACGTACTTTCTTTTCTCTCTATTCTGCCAGGTAACTGAAAATTAAGCTCAGGGTCTAGGTTCTGGGATGTTCACCTGTGCCAAGGAGTCAGAATGGAGAAGAGGGGCTGGGAGCATCTGTTTTATGTTGTCATCATTTATTCATCCTTGCATCTGCCAAAATTGTCAGTGTTCCTGTTATAGCTTTGATGGTTGATCAATGGATCACTGTTTTGTCTTCCTTGTTCCAAGCTCAAGGCGTTTTTAGGCCTGCTAGCCTTCTCTCAGTTACATTTGTAGTAACTTTTGAGTGATATAGTGACCTATAGAAAATGTGAGGCCCTCTGAGCGAGTGGAAACATTATGGAGCCATTCCCACTCTGTCATATTCAGGTGAGTTGGGGAGAACTGAAGGACCTAGCAGGCTTCCTAGGTTCTACCTTGGGACAGTGAATATGGAATATCTTAGCTGCCAGGGGTCAGGGAAGGGCTGAGTGGAATTAGGAAATACTGGTTAGGGAAGGGGAAGAAGGGACGGGAGGAAGGGGAAGAACTCTACATTAATAGCTCAAAATATTATTTGACTACATGAATATTAATGAGTCTATGTTTTGGGTGCCTGATTTTGGGTATAAGACAACAATAATAAACCTGTAAGCTATTAGACTTACTAATTCTAAGATAGGATATTGTTTCAAAAACTCCAATCCCGTTCATATCAATGGCAAAATTGGAAAGCAGTGATGTTGTCTGGTGCTTCTAGTTTTCTTTTTGTCTCTCTAGCGTTCTCTTTTTTAAAATTGTTTTCTCTTCCTCAGGTGTTATCTTGGTCCCTTCTGATCCAGGGTTAAAAATTCAGATACATTCATTCATATATAGAAATGTTTAAATTTTAGCCAGGCGTTGTGGCTGATGCCTCTAATCCCAGCAATTTGGGAGGCTGAGGTGGGTGGATTACCTAAAGTCAGCAGTTAGAGACCAGCCTGGCCAACATGGTGAAACCCTGTCTCCACTAAAAATACAAAAAGTAGCTGGGTATGGTGGCACGTGCCTGTAATCCCAGCTGCTTGGGAGTCTGAGGCAGAACTGCTTGAACCTGGGAGGTGGAGGTTGCAGTGAGCTGAGATGGTGTCACTGCCCTCCAGCCTGGGTGACAGAGTGAGACTTTGTCTAAAAAAAAAAAAAGAAAGAATTTTTAAAAAGGCAGCCCCAACATTTAAAATAAAAGAATGGATCATTATAGGTGGGATTGAAGATAATTGGAGTGTGCCTGTGATTTTTCTGGGAAGAGGATTTAAAAAAAAAGGAAAAAATGAAAAATAGAGATAATTGAAAGGGAGAGATTTTTATATTTTTCTCACTATTGAAGTAACCATAGCATAAAGGAGAGTAAAGGAAAGGAAAGGGTACTTTCTCTACTTTTCCTGGAAAGCTGGAACAAATCAGTTAAGGGAGAGACCGCTCAGAGAAGGGAGCAGCTCTGATACAGAAGAGCAGTGGTGTACAAGGGTACCTATCAGGCCATCGGGGCAGACCTGCAGGACAGCTGTCAGAAGGAGCCCGTCAGAGTCAGGTATTAAACAGGGCTGGTGCATGGAAGTGTTCAGACATGTTGAGACTGAAGCTTTCTCAAGTAAAGTCCAAAATGGTGAATAGGAAAGGACATTTTCTGTATATATGCTTGGCATGTGCTGTGGGTTTAAAGACACTGAGCCAAAATGGTTAGAGGTTCATGATGATGATGAGGGAAGTGGTCTCTTTGGTGTTCTTGAAAAATTCTTATCATGCAAGTGTGCTGTTTATTGCTTTTGAAATATAGTCCGAATTTATTTTCAAGGGTAGCTATTTGGCATATTCCTTAAATACCAAGCAATGTATTTATGTCTTAATGCCTTTCAGCTGTAACTTTTTTTTTTTTTTTTTTTTTTTTTTTTTCATCCAATGACTTCTGAACTTTTTACTGGCCTGCTGCTCCCCAAAGGGTCCCCTGCTTCTGCTGGCTTAATGTCTCAGAACTTTGGTGTCGTTCGTCTCAGACACCGCTTTGCCATCCATTATCCAGCTGGTGGTGGTCTTTTGGATGGTTTGCATGGAGCTGCTGCTGTCCAGGGCATCACCAAGATTGAAGTCCTCGCTATCTTCCAGCAGGTGGTGGTAGGTGGCGATCTCAGCCTCCAGCTTGACCTTGATGTTCAGCAGGGCCTGGTACTCCTGGGCCTGGCCCTGTCCCTCTGCCCGGGCTGTGCCAGCTCTGACTCCAGGTGCAGCAGGATCCCGTTGAGTTGCCCCATCTACAGGGCGTAGCGGGCTTCCACCTCCCTCAGGCTATTCCCCAAGCTGGTCTTCAGATTTCTCGTGGAGTCCAGGTTGATCTCCAAGGACTGGACTATATATCTCAGCTCCATGAACGTCATCTTGGTGGATTGTATGGTGACCATTGTGGTGCTCGCTTCAGTGTGCTGAGACCAGCACTTGTCCAGCTCCTCTCGGTTCTTCCGAGCCAGCTCGTCATATTGGGCCCAGATGTCTGCCATGATCTTGGCAAGGTCCTGTAATTTGGGGAAATGTCTACCTCCGCTGTCAACCCAGAGCTGGAAATCTGGGCTTGTAGGCATTTTAATTCCTCTTCGTGGTTCTTCCTCATGAAGAGCAGCTCTTCCTTTAGACAGAGTCTGGCTCTGTTGCCCAGGCTGGAGTACAGTGGTGCAATCTCGGCTCATTCCAATCTCTGCTTTCTGTGTTCAAGTGGTTCTCCTGCCTCAGCCTCCCAAGTAGAGTAGCTGGGACTACAGGCACGCACCACCACGCCCAGCTAATTTTTGTATTTTTAGTAGAGATAGGGTTTCACCATGTTGGCCAAGCTGGTGTTGAACTCCTGATCTCAAATAATCCACCCACCTCAGCCTCCCAAAGTACTGGGATTACAGGCATGAGCCACCACACACAACCTAACTTCTCTTTTAAAAAGTATTTTATTTTATAATTTTTTTTTTTTAATAGAGATGGAGTCTTACCATACTGCCCAGGCTGGTCTCAAACTCCTGGGCTAGAGAAAGCCTCCTGCCTTGGTCTTCTGAGTAACTGGAACCACAGGTGTACACCACCATGTCCAGCTAATTTTTGTATTTTTTGTAGAGACATTTGCCATGTTGCCCAGGTTAGTCTGGAATTCCTGGGGCTGGAGTGATCCACCTGCTTTGGCATCATAAAGCACTGGGATTGCAAGCATGAGCCACTGTGCCCAACCCAGATGTAACTTGTAATCACCTATATTTTCAGTGCAAAAGCTGTAAACAATGTTATCTCTAAGATCTTCCAACATGGTTGAGTCCTTTCATTCCACCTTTGGCCCAGCAGAATGGGCCAAGCCCAGCACACAAGGAATTATCTCAAATTTTCTCAGGCTACCTTTGTCCTGTCTGTGTTGCCCACATCTGGTTTAATGAGACTACATTTGGCTAGTCTCATTGCATCTGTATCTGTTTAGCCAACCCTCCAGCTGACTGACTGATCAGGATTCTGGGCTTTGGCACCATTCTCCTGCCTTTCTGATTTTAGATTTTCACTCTAGGCCAGATACTGGCTGCATGTTTCCAGACTTAGGACCTCCCTTTGGTATGTTATTGCACAGGTGTGAGGACCTCGATTAGGGCTAATTGGGCTGATGGCAGTCAGAAGTGGGAGTAGAGGCTGGGCGCGGTGGCACTTCGGGAGGCCAAGGCAGGAGGATCACCTGAGGTCAGGAGTTTGTTTTTTTTTTTTTTTTTTTGAGACGGAGTTTCGCTCTTGTTACCCAGGCTGGAGTGCAATGGCGCGATCTCGGCTCACCGCAACCTCCGCCTCCTGGGTTCAGGCAATTCTCCTGCCTCAGCCTCCTGAGTAGCTGGGATTACAGGCATGCGCCACCATGCCCAGATAATTTTTTGTATTTTTAGTAGAGACGGGGTTTCACCATGTTGACCAGGATGGTCTCGATCTCTTGACCTCGTGATCCACCCGCCTCGGCCTCCCAAAGTGCTGGGATTACAGGCTTGAGCCACCGCGCCCGGCCCGAGGTCAGGAGTTTGAAACAAGCCTGGCCAACATGGCAAAACCCCATCTCTACTAAGAATACAAAAATTCGCCAGGCGTGATGGTGTGCACCTGTAGTCCCAGCTACTTGGGAGGCTGAGGCAGGAGAATCGCTTGAACCCAGGAGGCAGACGTTGCAGTGAGTGCGAGATTGTGCCAGTGCACTCCAGCCTGGGCAATGCAAGACTGTCTCAAAAAAATAACAAATAAATAAATGAAATAAATAAAAGAAGTGGGAGAAGAATACAAAGAAAGATGTTTTAACTGTGCTCTAATTTTCCCCATTTGGGGGCCGGATGCAGTGGCTCATGCCTGTAGTCCCAGCACTTTGGGAGACTGAGGCGGGTGGATCACCTGATGTCAGAAGTATGAGACCAGCCTGGCCAACATGGTGAAATCTTGTCTCTACTAAAAATACCAAAATTGGGCTGGGCATGGTGGCTCACGCCTGTAATCCAAACACTTTGGAGGCCAAGGCGGGCAGATCACCTGAGGTTGGGAGTTCAAGACCAGCCTGACAAACATGGTGAAACCCCGTCTTAAAAAAACAACAACAAAAACAATACCAAAATTAGCCGGGCATGGTGGTGGAAACCTGTAGTTCTAGCTACTCGGACGGCTGAGGCGGGAGAATCGCTTCAACCTGGGAGGCAGATATTGCAGTGAGCTGAGATGGTGCCTCTGCACTCTAGTCTGGGTGACGGAGTGAGACTGCATCTCAAAAAAATCAATAAAAGAATAAAAATTAAATAAATAAATAAATAAATAAATAACAATTTTCTATGCTTCCATTCTTCTAGGTGACAAACCAGCAGAACACACCTTCAGAATCAGTTGTAATAGCCAAAGAGATTATTGGCTGATGGTTAGCAAAGCTTGCTTGGAAGACCTTTCTAAGGTGAAGGGATGATTGAGATGAGCTAGCTTCAGACCCAGGAGAAATGGATCCACTGAAACAAATGTACACATTATGCCTAGATTTGGATTTCGAAAAAATGACAGGAAAACAAACTAACCAGTCTGGTAGAAACAACTAGCCAAACACTTAAGAATTGCTGATGGGATGGTCCTTTCTGAGAAACACTTGAGCACAAAAGTTAATTAGAAAGACAGTTTCACAAATGCAGCCCAGTCTTGCAGAGAGCAGTCTTATCTTGTCCTAGCAAGGGGCAAATTGGCACAGTGAACAGAGTCTGAGCTTTGGAGTCAGAAAGGCCTGAATTGGAACCCCGGCCCCTTACACTTATGGCTTTGTACTCTTGTACAAATGATCAAATCTTCCTCAATCTCAGTTTTCTTCAAGCATAGAGTAGGGGATTATCTCATAGGTTATTGTATTGATTAAAGGCAATGTAATGATTAAAGTGGCTCAGGCTTGTAATCCCAGCACTTCGTGAGGCCAAGGTGGGTGGATCACTCCAGCCCAGGAATTCCAGACTAGCCTGAGCAACATGGCAAAACCCCATCTCTGCAAAAAATACAAAAATTACCTGGACATGGTGGTGCACACCTGTGCTTCCAGCTACTCAGAAGGCTAAAGCATTGCCTTTAAAAACTTTAATCACTTCACTTTATTATTTCAGTGAAAGAAGGTCAAATTCTAGTGACTGTCACAGTCACTATGAGGCTTATTATTTGGTTATGATGGATAATACACATATATTTCTGGATTCCAAAGCACAGCTCAGGATGCTTTGTGATTGCCAACACGTTCCACCAGAGGCCTGTTTCCAGATCTTCCTTATTTTTGCCAAGTAGAGATAAATCCCTAATGCTGATGGAAACTGTCACTTGTCACATTCTCGGCAGTCAGGCGTCTCCCTAATCTCTGTTTCTCTGCAGGCAGGGCTGTCAGGGAAGACAGATCAAGAGCTCAGACAAGGACTGCAGCTTTGGCCTCACTCCTGTGTCATTCAAAGAGATGTGCCAGATGCTTAGAGCCTGCTTGGAGGAAAAGGCTAAAGGAGCCCTGATAGTTTAATAGTAAAAGACCCCCATACACATTGATTTTAAGCAAAAGACTATAGGTTTGTATGATAAAATATTACCACTTAATTGTGGTCATGGCCAGAATTAATCGCAGTTTTAATAGCAGTGCTGCAATGTAAGTAAGGAGGGGGTCCTAGTAAAGCGCTCTGGACTTTATAATTTATCTCAGTGGAATGTGCAGAAAAACTTCTTGGTGTTATTGCTGACATGGAATCTCACATACTACATGGGTTCTCAATTCCTCATTTAATCCCCAAATTATTTCAAAATACGACTTTGTCTCCCATGAGTGACCATCAGATTGACAGTGATTTCATAAGATCAGACTGGAAATCAGCATAAGCTTTGTTTTCACTCCAATTCCTCGACTGTCTTGCAGTCAGTCTCATATGAACAGTTTGTTCATTCAGTGCCTCAATTGCCTCAAGTCAAGGGACAGAGAATATTAGGATCACTGTCACCACAGACATTATCATCATCGAGGAGCATTTGAAACTGCCGTTTTTAAATTATGACAGTAAGGGAAATCTGACGTAGTTAACTTCATCTTGCTTCTCACCTTCAAGTCAACCTTGATCATTCCTGAGCATAGGCCCAACTAACGCTGGGAAGAATTTAGTTTATGGTTTAACCTTTAAGTAAGGATAATAATAGCCCTTCCCAAAATTAAACTGCCTTTGAAAAACCAATGAAAGGTCACAAGGTTAGGATTTTGAGAGGGGTCTGTACTCTGCAAAGAGGGTGATGTTTCTAATCCCTTACTGGTCTGGGCTCTTGTGGCCAGAGGTCACAAGATTTGTGACCTTCCCAATTGCTCATATAGATCACATCACTATTGTAGAACCTAAGATGGGTGTTTTTGAGACTGAGTCCACCTGGACTAAACTGATCCTGTGGCCCAAACCCAAAGATGGACTCAGTGCATGAGGATCGTTTTCCACACCCTCATGATTTCATCCACAACCAATCAGCAGCACCATTCCCTAGCCTTCCGCCTACCAAATTGTCCATAAAAACCCCTGACCTCCAAGCCTTCAGGGAGACTGACTTGAGTGATAACTCCAGTTCTCCTGCATGGGCTGGCCTTGCGTCAGTTAAACTCTTTCTTTATGTAATGCCATGATCGCAGTCAATTGATTTTGCCTGTTCAGCAGGCAGGAGGAATTTGTAGGGCAATTACACATTTATCATAAACTCACTGCAAGGGTTATTGCCGAGTTTAAAATGAGGAAACTGAGGCAAGTATAAGAAAATTAAATGCCAATTTATTCAGCTCCTGGGCGAGGTTCTATGGTCCCGAGAAAGGGGCCAGAGAAGTCACACTGACTTCCTGGGGCGGGGATTTTTATGGCTAGGAGGAACGAGAAACAACTGGGTGCTCTGATTGGGTGCAGGGGAGCGGGATTGAGACGGAGTGGGCCGCTATTGGTTGGCGGGTTGCTGGGCAGGTTTTCTGGTGCAAGAGCCGGCCAGGGTTGCATTAGCCAGAGCCTTCCAAGGGAGCCATGTGACGGAGCTAGGTGTTGAGTGCAGAGTCTGGTGCAGGGTGCAGAGTCAGGTGCTGAGTGCAGAGGTGGGTGTGTCCGGCCTCCTGGCGAGGCAACCGGCCTTACATTCACCACTGCATGTTACCACATCAAAGAAAATGGGTAGAATAATTACCCATGAACAAAGACTGTTTAACCCACAGACATTTTCACAGAGCCCTCCAGATCCCTGTGCAAATCCTTTAACAGAACCTCGGTAGGATACAACATTACAACAGAGACAAATGATGTGGATAAAGGCGCAGGAGAGTTGGTAATATTCTAAATGTTAATTACAGTATATACATTTCTATCTCTTTAGCTTTAAGGTCTTTGTAAAAGGAAAGTGGGAAGGACTGCACTGTAGTTCAGTGGTGTGGTATAGTATGAAATACAAACAGTATCTTTGATCTTTGTCTGCAGTTCCTGACACGCTTGGAATTTCCTGAGTGATAGAAATGTCTGTTATTCATAGTGAGCCCCTTGGATAATGAGGAAGTTTATACTAATAAGGTGACTTAGAGCAGGGCCCCTAGCTAGCCTCAGGATGAGGCCAAGTCACCAGAAAGACCAAGTGATTAGAGGATTAGATGGTTGGCACTTTCAGCATCAACCTCCAGGAAAGGGGCGGGAGGGGGGCGAGGTGCTGGACATTAAGCTCTAAAAACTCCTTAACGAGGGTTGAGCTTCAGATAGCTGAACAAGTGGAGATTCCTGGAGGGTGGTACCCAGGAGAGGGCATGGAAGCTCTGCACCTCCCCCAAAACCTCACCCCATGATTCTTTTCATCTGGTTTTCCTTTGTATCCTTTTAAATATCCTTTACCAATAAACTGGCAAATGGAAGTAGTGTTTCCCTGTGAGCCACTCTAGCAAATTAATTGAACCTGAGGAGGGGCTAAAGGGAGCCCTGATTTATAGCTTGTCAGTCATAAGTATAGGTGACAACCTAGTCCTTGAGATTGGCACTGAAGCGGGGGCAGTCTTGTGGGATTGAGCCCTCCATCTGTGGGATCTGACGCTGTCTCTAAGTAGACAGTGACAGGTTGAGTCGGAACACACCCAGTTGGAGAAACTGCTGGAGAATTGCTTGGTGTGTGGGGAAAAACAACCGAACATGTGTTCATAAAAGTGTTCCATGAGTGTGTGAGAAGGAGAAAAGTAGCTTAATTTTCCCTTTTGGAAGTGATTTTTAGATAGTTTGTTTTTTATGAATCAGTTACATTTAAAAACAAAAATTGGAGGGACAAATACAAGTTTGCCAACTTTTAATTTTGTCAAATAAGGAAATTAAAAGAGATTTACTAGACATGATTGATATCATTTTATGAAGAAAGACAGTTTAATACCAAAGTGATAAAGTGGATACAATTCCAGAATAAACAATGGTCTTTCAAATTGAATAATAGTGGCTAGAATTTATTGAATACATAGGCAAGGTGCTGATCTAAATTATTTGAACGTACTCTTTTGCTCACACAATCTTGTGAGATGGATACTGTTATCGTTCCCATTTTACAGACGAGGACATTGAGGTACAAAGAGGTAATATGTTCTAAGTCACATAGTAATGGCAGACTTTTGATTCATTTCTCCAAAGTCCATGGTTTTTCAAAACTATCTGATAATCCTTAATAAGGCCTTAAACATTTAGCTTCACTAAAAAAGTGGTTATGTTTTTGTCTGTTTGGACTGCTATAACAAACTACCATAGACTGGGTGGCTTATGAACAACAGAATTTTTTTTTTTTTTTGAGACAGAGTTTCACTCTTGTTGCTCAGGCTGGAGTGCAATGGCATAATCTCGGCTCACTGCAACGTCTGCCTCCTGGGCTCAAGTGATTCTCCTGCTTCAGCCTCCTGAGTAGCTGGGATTACAGGCATGCACCACCACACCCAGCTATTTTTTGTATTTTTAGACAGATAGGGTTTCAGCATGTTGATGAAGCTGGTCTCGAACTCCTGACCTCAGGTGATTCTCCCACCTTGGCCTTTCAAAGTGCTGGGATTACAGGTGTGAGCCACCAGCCCAGAAATTTATTTCTCATAGGTCAGGAGGCTGGAAGTCCAAGATCAAGATGCCTGTAGAGTCAGAGCCTGAAAGGGCCCATTTCCTGGTCCACAGCCTGCTGCCTTCTTGCTGTGTACTCACGTAGTAGAAGAGGTGAGGTCTCTCTTAGATCTCTTATACAAGGGCACTCATCCCGTGCTTGAGGGCTCTTACTCCATGATTTAATAATCTCTCAAAGGCCCCACCTCTTAATACCATTACCATAGGGGTTAGGATTTCAACTTATGAATTTAGGGGGGACACAAATAGACCACAGGAGTTACATAATTTATTTTTCTTGTTTTGACATCAAAAGATAAGAAAGTGGTCACAGACGTGCACCAGTTTGAAAATCAGGGCTTCTCCTGAAGAACAGGCAAGAGATTGGCAGCAATCTTGGAAGGCCAGAGTAGGGCTGGACCTTAGTTCTATGAGGGGCCTCAGATTAAGACTCTTGATGTTATCCATACAGACACCTAGAGACACCACCTGGTTTAAAAGACAAAATAAGTCATTCACAAAACTTCTGGTATCTCATTATCAGACATGTCACCCATAGTGCACTATGAGTTGTTTTTTCAAAGTAAATTTTGTAATTATCTTTGAGAAATACCATTCTACTGGCATTGGAACCACCTGTGAGGGAGAGAGTACTTCTTTCCCACTCCTTGTGTTTCCATAGAGGGAATAGATGATCTACTCCCTTCCCCAGCAAAGAAAGGCACGCCAGGACACATTTTATCTTCTGTTCTTCTTCTTGAAGGAGTACTTCAAGAACGTGTGACAACTTACCGGACTGGTGAAGTCACTTAGCCCAGTACCTTTTGGGTTTATCTTACAAAGCTATTCTATACCCAGAAGGCCCACATTTTCCGCTCTTCCCTGTGGCTTGCCTACTGAAGCATCTCTGCCCATAAGGAGAGGAAAATCCCATTTGGGGAGGGGTGTTAATTAGCTCCTTTGGTTTCATATCTAAAGTCACATTATCCAATGAGTTTTATCTGTTTTAAAGTTAGCAATTTGATATTTATTTTTCTGTCTCCTGTGCTTTATTTCCGACTTGGTTGCATATTTTGGAAGAGAATACAGTAGCTGTTTTTTAATTAAGTCCTAAACTCCAAAATGATGTGGCACTATACAGTTGTGAGAGGGAGTTTAGAAGGAGCCTTAGGAGGCTATCTGAAACATGTCTAAGCTAAAGACCTTTTCAGAATAATCATCCTTAATTTTCTTTTCTTTTTTTTTTTTTTAGCACTTACTATGTCATAGACCCTGAACCACAAGCCTTCTGCAGGAATGATCTCATTTAATTCTTACAGCAATCCTATGAGATAAGTAATATTGATATTACCATTTTACTAATTAGAAACTTGAAGCTTGGAGAGGTTAAATAATATGTCCAAAGTTGTAGAATGATTCAGTAGCAGAGTCTCATTGAGGGGCAAACAAGATCAATCCAATTCCATTCCTGTGTGAAGAAGACAGACGCTAAACAATTAACCAAATAAATAATTGATGATAGCTGTAATGAGTGCTACGACAGGTGCTGAGCCAAGGCTTAAGCTCTATTCCGATGGGTCAAGGAAAACATTCTTCTCTGACAAAATGACATTCAATCATGGACTTCCACAGGGCTTAGAAGCTGGCAAGGCAAAGGCTTGAGTGGGATGGGTGGGATGAGAGTCAGAATGAGGAGTGGACAGTATTCTAGCTGAAAGGGTCCAAAGTGGGAAGGGACATGGCACACCATGGAACTAAGAAAAGGCCAGCAGGCAGGCTGCAAAGAGGGTGAGGGAGGAGGCAGCACCAGATGAGGTTGGAAAGCCAGGTCGGGGTCATGCTAGAGGCTTTGTAGGCCATGAGAAAATGCTGGGCCAGGCCAGGGGCAGTGGCTCACACCTGTAATCCCAGCACTTTGGGAAGCGCGAGGCAGGAGGATTGCTTGAGGCCAGGAGTTCGAGATCAGCCTGGACAACATTATGAGATCTTGTTTCTACAAAAGATAAAATTAAGTAAAACATTAGCATGGTGACACATGCCTGTAGTCCCAGCTACTTTTGTGGCTGAGTCTCCCACTTGGGTCTGAGAGCTCGAGTCAGTGGTGAGCTGTGATTGTGCCTCTATACTCCAGCTGGGTGACAGATCCTAGCTCAAAAAATAAGCAAACAAAACAAAGAATGTTGGGTCATATCTTAGAAACAATGTAATGCCATGAAAGATTTCATAAAGTCAGTGGCATTTGTGCTCATTTCTGACTGTCGTCCTGCTATTTTCTGAGCTTGGAATTCTGACTACATTAGAATTTTTCTATTAAAAAAATTACAGTTTCTCTGTAACATCGTGTGTGTGTGTGTGTGTGTGTGTTTATGAACTACTAATCTCCCTCTTAATAAAGGACAGGGTATATGAAGACTGACTATTCAATAGTTGTCAGCCTTGGCTGCACCTTCAAATTACCTAAAAAAACTTTTAAATACTGATGCAAGGCCATACTGAGAACCAGCTAAATCTGAATCTCTAGGCATGGGAGCCACACATCGGCATTTTTTAGACCTAGCATCCTCTGTAATTCAATTGAACACATGTTTATTGAACCCCTAAATCGAGGCCTTCTGTGAAATGCTGCAGAAAGATGAATAAGTGTGAACAGCTGTCAGCCATTCTGAAGTTGTAGCTGCTACAATTGCTATAAAAGGCAGTGAGGCTGAGGCTGTCCCAGCAATCAGGAGGTAATTAAAAGCATTCTTGAAGTCAGTGGAAAATAATAAGGTGTGTGGTTACATGTCCTCAGTGTCCCTCCTGATCTACTCACTGCATTGACACTTGGAAGAAAACCCCAGAAATCAGCAGCTCCAAGCCAAGAAAGTAGATGCTCATTCTCCTGGTATCATGTGTGAGGATTCAGATTAGTCCAGGCAGCCTGCTGCTTGCTTGCCTGGGAGAGTTAGTTGGAGAAAGAAGGCAACACATCCAGTTATTAAAATATTTATTGAGCACCTATGTTGTGCTAGACATTGCGACTACAAAGATTATCTACTTTTCCGAACTCATTGTTCACAGAAAAACAAGAAATCTAATCTTGTTTTTAGTTTATTGTATAAGGATGAAAATGCCTTCTGTGTGTATTTCAAAAGGTTGATCTGTGGATAAAAATAGATAATAAATATTCAAGGGCTTTGGGAAAAAAAAGAATTCATGATGCATCATGAAATTCTGTATCTTGAATTATGAAACCATTAACCTTCAAGATTGGCTATTTATGCTATTGATTTTGAAACATATTTTCAAGACCAGGAATGATTCCTTTTTCTCTTGTTTTATGAATTTTCTAGCATTGTATCAGGCAGAAAAGGGCATTTAACCAATGTTATTTTGATTATGATTAAATGGCTATTCAAGCTAGAAAGTATACACTTATTTTTTTCTGAACAAATTTTAACAACAACAAAAAAAAGACTTTCCAGTATGAAACAGAACAAGCGTTGAGACCAGCATAGTTTTGAGAGTTTTACAAGAATATAAAATCATGTTTTGTTTTTAAAGCTCGAGAAAAAGCCCAAGTTTGCAATGGCCTCTGGGACCTTGAATTCTAGGATTTCAACCAGAATAAGATAGGAAGACATCTTTGTTTAATAAATATTCAAATTTCCATTTAAGTGCCTTTAAGTTTCTCTTACTTGGCTTTAAGTGCACCTTAACTTAAGTGCATTTAAGTTTCTCTTATTTGGCTCCACTTTGAGATAATGTGAGAGAAAATAAAGATATATTTAATAGCTTAGAGAATCTTAGATGAGAGGTGGAAGGAATCCAGAAGTCTATGAAGAATGACCTAGAGAACCTTGTTGGACAGCATCTGCCAGGCCTGGGATGGGGTGGTGGTGTGGCGTATAGCTGGGCATGGGGGTTCTGAGGCCTATTCTAGTTCAGAACCACTTATCAAGTCTAAATAGTCTGTTTAATAAATGAAGAAACTAAGACCCAGAGATCTGAAGTGAGATATTCAGTCTCACAACTAGTGACAGAACTTAATATTATGCTTCCTATTATACTTCATAGGTTTCTATATTTCTGCTTACATTGCTATAGTCTCAGTTCCACTGGCAAAGCCTTTGCCCTGTAAATAATTCAAATGTTTTTCTTCTTGGATGTTGTTTAAGAGGGAAGCTTAGCTCTGAATTGAGTAATATGCCTGATCACCAGCACCAGTTAAAAGGTATGATTATACATGCTTCAATCGTTTAATAAAAGGAGTTTAATGGTCTTCAAGGGTATAGAATTAAAAGGAAACTGGAAAATCTTTCACTTGAGGGGGTGTGTCTGTGTATGTTATATATATTATTTATATAGAAAATAATAAATAAATGTAATTTTTAGTAGAGACTGAGTCTTGCTGAGTCCTCAGGATTGGTCTGGAATGATCCTCCTGCATTAGCCTCCCAGAATGCTGGGATTACAGGTGTGAGCCACTGTGCCCAGTTATTTTTATTTTTATTTTTTTTTGGTGAAAAGTACATACTCAAAAAAGGGGAGTGTGGGTGTACTTGAGAGAGTCGCCCACATGGTTTAAAAAACAGAACTCTGTTATAGTACAGTCTTTTTTGTTCTACTCTGACTTTAAAAGTGAAATATACTTATGTTAATTAAATAATAGCAAAAAACCATAGCATTATGTATGAAGACCACATTTAAAATTTTCCTCTTCTCTCTTTTTTTTTTTCTAAACAGATTCTTACAGGGTCTTGCTCTGTTATCCACACTAGAGTGCAGTGGCATGATCATATCTCAATGGAGCCTTTACCTCCAAGGCTCAAGCCATCCTCCCACTTTAGCTTCTGAAGCAGCTGGGACTACAGGTGCATGCCACCATGTCTGGCTAATTAAAAAAAAATTGTAGAGACAGGATTTCACTATGTTAACCAGGCTGGTCTCGAACTTTTGCGCTCAAATAATTCTCCAACCTTGACCTCCCAAAATGTTGGGATTACAGGTGTCAGCCACCATGCCTGGCCTAAAATTTTCTTTTTAATATAGCAATGTGGTATAGGTAACTTCTTTCCACCTGCTGCTAAAAATTTTGAGATACTTTACCCTCCATCTCAATTTTAAGTATCAGAAGTATATATCTAATTGAACTAAATACACATTGAATAGAAAGTTATGTCACAGTTCAAATTTCACTCATATTATGACATATTTATTTTTAAATACTCAAGAGATTAGTATGCACAATACTATTTATTCTAGTGTTAAATATGTATAGTTCTAGTGAAACTGCAAGTATGTTTGTTTCAGCAGCTCTGGTTTATAAGGTGATTAATGTGTTTTTGTGCCCCTCTTCTCTGCTCTTTCTCAAATTGCCATGCTCAGCTGGCTTAGCACATGTGTAAGGTGAAAGGGCAGTGTGTGCGGGACGTGTGTGTGTGAGTGTGTGTGTGTGATGGACGAAGAGACAAGGGTAGAGTAGGGAGTTCCACTGAACTATGGTGAGTAACCAGTTATGCTACTATGACTTCTAGGTTCCCATTTCAGTGAAGAACCCTTTACTGTCTTCTGTCTTATGCAGCTTTCTCTCCTTTTTTGTTTCTTAGAGGGACAATGTTATACCACTGGTGTTAACTGGAATCATTTGTTGTACCATAAAAAGCATTAAACACCAAGTAACAAAGGGCCAAATTTCCAGATGCTCAAAACCTTGAGAAAAATAAAATGCATACCATGAAGCTATCCATGATTTCTTCCTCAAAATAGGACCCTTTTCAGACCCTTACGGAACTTCGCTTGTGCCCTTGTAAGGCCACATGCCACCTTCTGCTTTGTATACTTAACTCCACAATACAATATAATTGTGTTGCAGTACATTTAGATATCTGTATTTCCCATAGTCCCTAATCTGATTCCTTGTGCACAGTAGGCACTCATAAAGGAATGTCAGAAGACTGCATTTTTAAGATTAACTTGGGAAGAGGGGGAGTCTCTATTGATAAAGGAAATGGCATAAAACATTTATGAAAGGCTTAAATGTACTGCTTTCATTAAAGAGCTGTTCTCACATTACATAGCCATCAAATAGATGATTCAAGAGGGAACAGGTTTCTTTCAATTGGTATGTCATGCCATGGGACTTTGAAAGGAGATATACTTAATGATCTAGAAAACTCTTAAGAGAAGTTCCCTACCTCTTTAGCAAAATTAAAAATAGGAAAATTGAAGACCGCAATGAAAACATTTATGGAGGTTCTCTTCACCTTTATCTCTGATATATTAAATAATGTTCCAATCTGACGACCACTCAGAGGTAAAATAACCTGGCTCCAAGTATCAACTCCCTGAGGTTCTCTGCCTCCCTGGTTTTAAAAGTAAGGTTCTGAACCAACAACTAACAGTTCATTCCCTGTGGGAATTTGCGAGAAATGCAAAATTTCTGGCCCCACCCTGGACTTACTGAATCGGGAACTCTGGGGTGGAGCCCAGCCATGTGATTGTGACAAGGCTTCCATGTGATTGTGACAAAGCTTCCATGTGATTCTGCTGCAAGCTAAAGTTTGAAAGCCACTGCTTCACCCTGACCCTTCAACTGCAGTGCGCTAGTAGCTCTGATCACCTGGGAAATGCTCCCTTGGGCCTTAGGCTCTTGCACAGAGGAGCAAATGAGGAGGGAATGATGCTTACCTTCTTTTTTGTCCTGTTAAAATAAAAATACTCTGTCTCTCCACTAAAATACCACCTTAATTATGTATGCTAATCTTAACAGGGATTTGCCAATTCAGCTGAGAGCTAGAATAGCGCTTAGTGGATGCTGTGACTTGATCTGGGGTGCACTGGACTGAGCCAGCCTAAACTGACATTTGTCTTCTGTCAGGGAGGAAGGAAGAAGGTTATATATGATTGATTATCTTACTACACTCTTTCTTCCAGGCCGGGAAGTAAGATAATCAATCATATAAACTAATTTTAGAAGGATGTTTCATTTTCCTAAGAGAAAATATCAGACTTGCAAGAGGCCTTTGAAATCTCTGACAATTTTTCTGCTCTCCTCTTTTTATTGAGTTCTCACAGCTAGTTGGTGAGAAAATCAGGACCACACACCAAGTTGTTATCATTCACAAAGGAGTGCTTGTTCCAGGGACACTAATGCACAGCCTACAATGCCAGCAATACCTTATATCACTCAACATTTATTTACATTTCAACATTTTCCTTACACTGAATGGATGGCAAGTCTGAATTTAAGGTAGACCAAAGATGAAAAGATAACATCTTGCCCTTCCGAATTCACAGTCTGATGCTTCATAGTCATCTTAATATCTGTTTAAATTATGGTTGAAGAAATAATTATACTCATTCATTGTTTTGTCAGATAATCCCAGAAAAGTGGCTAAAAATCTGTTGGATTGAAACTGCCTTTGCAAAATTATGACTAAGACAGTGAAAGAGATCTGGCTTAATCAGCTTCATCTTGCTTCTAAACTCCAAGCTGTCCTTGTTCATTCCTGGGTGTAGGCTGAACTAACTTTGGGAGGAACTTAGTTTATGGTTTGTAGTTTAAAACAGAGATGATAACAGCCTTTTCCCAAAGCAGACCTCCTTTTTGCTAGGGGATTAGATTGACTTTGTAGGACTAACTTTAGCCTCATCTGATCTTGTGGCCCCCACCCAGGAACTGACTCAACACGAGACAGCTTTGACTCCCCATGATTCCATCTCTGACCATCAGCACTCCTGGCTCACTGGCTTCCCCCAACCCACCAAGTTGTCCTTAAAAACTCTGCTCACTGGCTGGGCATGGTGGCTTATGCCTGTAATCCTCGCACTTTGGGAGGCGGAGGTGAGCAGATCACCTGAGGTCGGAAGTTCGAGACCAGCCTGACCAACATGGAGAAACCCCGTCTCTACTAAAAATACAAAAAATTAGCTGGGTGTGGTGGCAGATGCCTGTAATCCCAGCTACTTGGGAGGCTGAGGCAGGAGAATAGCTTGAACCTGGGAGGCAGAGTTTGCAGTGAGCTGAGATCACACCATTGCACTCCAGCCTGGGCAACAAGAGTGAAACTCCATCTCAAAAACAACAACAACAACAACAAAACTACCTTTGCTCCCCAAATGCTCAGGAAGACTGATGTGAGTAATAATCAAACTCTGGTCTCCTCCACAGCTGGCTCTGTGTGAATTACTCTTTCTGTATTGTAGTTCCCCTGTCTTGATAAATCAGCTCTGTCTAGGCAGTGGGCAAGGTGAACCCATTGGGTGGTTACAGTGTTAGAATTATTTTGGTGGCGAGAAAAAGAAACCCATCTGAACTAGCTTGAGCAAGAAAGGGTCATGATTACAGTGGAATCAAAGAAAGAGATGAAGAAGCAGGCCTCAGGAGGGTAGGAACTGGGGTGTGGAGCATTGTAATGAGCCTAGGAAGTACTCTTTCTGGGTCTCCTCCTGCTCTGCCTCTCCCTACTGATCAATCTCATTCTTTTAAGGAACAGCGTGGTATTTTTCTGTTACACAGAATACATGGGAGTAAAAAAAAAAAAGTCACAGACAGTCATGAGTTTTATTTATTTATTTATTTAGAGACAGAATCTTGCTCATTGCCCAGGCTGGAGTGTAAGTGGTGCAATCTTGGCTCACTGCAACCTCTGCCTCCTGCTTTCAAATGATTCTCATGCCTCAGCCACCTAAGTAGCTGAGATTATAGGCATGCATCACTATACCCAGCTAATTTTTGTATTTTTAGTAGAGATGTGGTCTTGCCATGTTGGCCAGGCTAGTCTCTAACTCCTGCCCTTAAGTGATCCACCTGCTTCAGTGCTGGGATTACAGGCATGAGCCACTGTGGCTGGTTGGTCATGAGTTTTATATGTTGAGTATAGAAATGCTCACTGAAACACTCAACAGTCTTCTTCTCCTTCTTTTCTTTTTCTTTCTTTCTTTCTTTTTTTTTTTTTTTCTGAGACAGAGTTTCACTCTTGTTGCCCAGGCTGGAGTGCAGTGGCCTGACAGCTCACTGCAACCCCCATCTCCTGGATTCAAGTGATTCTCCTGCCTCAGCCTCCCGAGTAACTAGGATTATAGGCATGCACCACAATGCCCGGCAAATTTTTGCATTTTTAGTAGAGACAGCGTTTCTCCATGTTGGTCAGGCTAGTCTTAACTCCTGATCTCAGATGATCTGCCCACCTTGGCCTCCCAAGGTGTTGGGATTACATACGTGAGCCACCACGCCCAGCCTCCTTCTTTTTTTTAGAGACAACGTCTCATTGTTATGTTGCCCAGGCTGGTCTCAAACTTCTGGGCTCAAGCAATCCTCCTGCCTCAGCCTCCCAAGTAGCTGGGACTATAGGCATAAGCCAACATGCCCAGCTTGCTTTCTTTGCTTTTTTTAAACTAAGTTTTAAAAACTAAGTTTAAACTAAAAAAAGAAAAAAGAGTTTTATTGAGATATAATTCACAAATTCACATACCATAAAGTTAACTTTTAAAAGTGGACAGTTGAGTGCTTTTTTGGTAGAAATGATACTTGTTATTCATGGATTCTGAATTTGTGAATTCACCAATCAAGCTAATATTTACTTGTAACCCCAAAATCAAGATGTATCACGCTTTCCTAGTCATTTGAAGACATGTGCAGAGTGGCAAAAAATTTGAGTCACTGAATATGCATATTCCCAGCAGAGCTTGAGCAAGACAATGCTCTGCCTTCCGGTTTCAACTCATACTACAGACAAGTGTCCTTTTCATGGTCCATTTAGTGCCAAGCTTTTCACATTTTTGTGGTTTTTGTTGATGATTTCACCATTTAAAATGCTTCCCAAGCATGGTGGTGAAGTGCTGGCTAGTGTTTCTAAGAACAAAAAGGTTATGTACCTTGTGGAGAAAACACGTGTTAGGTAAGTTTCATTCAGGGCCAGGTTCAGTGGCTCATGCCTGTAATCCCAGCACTTTGGGAGGCCAAGGTAGGTAGATCACCTGAAGTCAGGAGTTCAAGACCAGCCTGTCCAGCATGGTGAAACCCCGTCGCTACTAAAAATACAAAAAATTAGCCAGGCATGGTGGTGCATGCCTGTAGTCTCAGCTGCTCAGGAGGCTGAGGCAAGAGAATTACTTGAACCTTGGAGGCAGAGGTTGCAGTGGGCCAAGATTGTGCCACTGCACTCCAGCCTGGACAACAGAATGAGACTCTGTCTCAAGAAAAAATAATAATAAATAAAGTAAAGTAAAATTTTCATTTAGGCATGAATTATGGTACTATTGGCTGTGAGTTCAATGTTGGTGAATCAACAAAGCAGTACATCCAGAAAAAAAGAAGAGGAAATTTGCCAACCTGTACATGAGGTTGCCCCAGAAAGTGCTAACATAACATCTATATAATATGATGAAGCTATGGAAAAGATGGAAGAGATGCAAAATTTGCAGATCCATGAGATGGAAACCAATTATAAAAGAAAGGTGTAGTGGGCAATATTGTTGTCAAGATGATAGCCAAAGAAATTTACATTCATATTACCCAGGGTCAGGAAAATATTAAACCTTTCTTGGCTAGTGTTTTAGTATTAAAAACCCACATATAATTAATTATTAGAAACATATAGACTGGGCGTGGTGGCTCACGCCTGTAATCCCAGCACTTTGGGAGGCCGAGGTGGGCAGATCACCTGAGATCAGGAGTTCAAGACCGGCCTGCCCAACATGGTGAAAGCCTGCTTCTACTAAACATGCAAAAACTTAGCTGGGTGGTTGTGGGCATCTGTAATTCCAGCTACTCGGGAGGTTGATGCAGGAGAATCACTTGAACTTGGGAGGCAGAGCTTGCAGTGAGCTGAGACTGTGCCACTGCACTCCAGCCTGGGCAACAAGAGTGAAACTCCGTCTCAAAAAAAAAAAAAAAAAGAAAGAAACATATATAAAGCATTTTTAAATAGAAACATGCATAGAACAAGGTTATATATTGATTGGTTGATGAAAATGTGACCAGAAACTTGTGGGAACCCAATGGTGTATTTCCCTTAGGAGCAATGGCTCAGTATTGACTAACTTAATAATTGTGGCAATATTGAACACAGCTACACTATAGAACATAGCTACCATGAATAATGCTATTCACAAAATTATGCCTCAATCACTACTAAGTCCAGAATATTTTCATTATCCCAGAAAGAAATTCCGTACCCCTTAACAGTCACTTTCTATATTTCTCCTACCCCAACTTCTTGCAGTCATGAATCTATTTTCTGTCTCTATTAGTTTGCCTACTGTGGACATTTCACATACATAGAATCATACAATATGTGTTTGTATCTTCATTCTTTTATTTAGCATAATATTTTCAAGGTTCATTCCTGTAGCATACATCAGTAGTACTTCATTTCTGTTTTTGGCTGAATAATACTCAATTGTATGAATACAGCGTGTTTTGCTTATTTCATCCACTGATGGATATTTGAAGCATTTATACTTTTCATGATTATAAATACTGCAGCTATGACTATTTCTGTACACATGTTTTTATTTCTCTTGGGTATGGAATTGCTGGGCCATGTGATAACTCTGTTTAACTTTTTGAGGAACTGCCAAACTGTTTTCCAAAGTGGCTACATCATTTTTCAATCCCACCAGTGATGTAAGAGAGTTTCAATTTCTCCACTTCCTTACCAACACTTATTATTATTTATAATAGTATCCTAGTGGGTGTGAAATGGTATATCATTGTGGTTTTGACTTGTATTTCCCTAATGACTAATGATGTTGAGTGTTTTCTTGTGTGCTCATAGGCCATTTGCATATCTTCTTTGGAGAAATATCTATACAAATCCTTTTCCTATTTAAAAAATTGGGACATGTATTTTTATTGTGGAGTGTAAGAATTCTTTTTTTTTTTCTTTTGAGACGAAGTTTCACTCTTGTTTCCCAGGCTGGAGTGCAATGGCCCCATCTTGGCTCACTGCAACCTCCACCTCCTGGGTTCAAGCGATTCTCCTGCCTCCGCCTCCCAAGTATCTGGTACCATTCCTTCTGAAACTATTCCAAACAATAGAAAAAAAGGGACTCCTCTGTCACTCATTTTATAAGGCCAGCATCATCCTGATACCAAAACCTGGCAGAGACACAACAAAAAAAGAAAATTTCAGGCCAATATCCCTGATGAACATTGATGCAAAAATCTACAGTAAAATACTGGCAAACAAAATCTAGCAGCTCATCAAAAAGTTTATTCATCATGATCAAGTCATCTTCATCCTTGGGATGCAAGGCTGGTTTAACATATGCAAATCAATAAATGTACTCTATCACATAAACAGAACCAATGACAACCACACGATTATCTCAATAGATGCAGAAAATGTCTTTGACAAAATTCAATACCCCATGCTAAGAACACTCAATAAACTAGGTATTGATGGAACATATCTCAAAACAATAAGAGCTATTTGATAAACCCACAGCCAATATTATATTCAATGGGCAAAAGCTGGAAGCATTCCCTTAGAAAACTGGCACAAGTCAAAGATGCTGTCTCTCACTACTCCTATTCAACACAGTATTAGAAATTCTGGCCAGGGCAATCAGGCAAGAGAAAGAAATAAAGGGTATTCAAATAGGAAAAGAGGAAGTCAAATTGTCTCTGTTTGCAGATGACATGATTGTATATTCAGAAAACCCCATCGTCTCAGCCCAAAAATCTCCTTAAGCTGATAAGCAACTTCAACAAAGTCTTAGGATACAAAATCAATGTGCAAAAATCACAAGCATTCCTATACGACAATAATAGAGAGCCAAATCTTGAGTGAACTCCCATTCACAATTGCAAAGGATAATTAAGTACCTAGGAATACAACTTACAAGGGATGTGAAGGACCTCTTCAAGGAGAACTACAAACCACTGCTCAAGGAAATGAGAGGACAAAAACAAATGGAAAAACATTCCATGCTCATGGTTAGGAAGAATCAATAACGTGAAAATGGCCACACTGCCCAAGGTAATTTATAGATTCAATGCTGTTCCCATTGAGCTACCATTGACTTTCTTCACAGAATTAGAAAACCACTTAAAATTTTATATGGAACCAAGGAAAAGCCTGCATAGCCAAGGCAATCCTAAGCAAAAAGAACAAACCTGGAGGCGTCACACTGCCTCGCTTTAAATTATACTACAAGGCTACAGTAACCAAAACAGCATGGTACTGGTACCAAAACAGATATATAAATCAATGGAACAGAATGGAGACCTCAGAAATAACACCACACATCTACAGCCATCTGATCTTTGACCTACCTGACAAAAACAAGCAATGGGGAAAGGATTCCCTATTTAATAAATGGTGTTGGGCAAACTGGGTAGCCATATATAGAAAACTGAAACTGGACCCCTTCCTTATACCTTATACAAAAATTAACTCAAGATGGATTAAAGACTTGAACTTAAACAAATTTACAAGAAAAAAACAACCCCTTCAAAAAGTGGGTGAAGGATATGAACAGAGACTTCTGAAAAGAAGACATTTATGCAGCAAAAAAATATGAAAAAAAAGCTCATCATCACTGGTCATTATGAAAAGCATAATGAGATACCATCTCACACCAGTTAGAATGGTGTTCATTAAAAAGTCAGGACACAACAGATGCTGGAGAGGATATGGAGAAATAGGAATGCTTTTACACTGTTGGTGGGAGTGTAAATTAGTTCAACCTTTGTGGAAGATAGTGTGGTGATTCCTTAAGTATGTAGAACCAGAAATACTATTTTACCCAGCAATCACATTACTGGCTATATACCCAAAGGATTACAATTCATTCTACTATAAAGACACATGCACAGGTACGTTTATTGCAGCACTATTCACAGTAGCAAAGACTTGGAACTAACCCAAATGCCCATCAATGATAGACTGGATAAAGCAAATGTGGCACATATACACCATGGAGTACTATGCAGCCGTAAGAAAGAAAGAGTTCATGTCCTTTTCAGGGACATGGATGAAGTTAGAAACCATCATTCACAGCAAATTAACACGAGAACAGAAAACCAAACACTGCACGCTCTTGCTCATAAGTGGGAGATGAACAATGAGAACACATGGATACAAGGAGGGGAACTTGACATACTGTGGCCTGTTGGGAGGTGAGGGATTAGGGGAGGGATAGCATTAGGATATGTAGATGATGGGTTGAGGGGTACAGGAAACCACCATGGCAGCACGTGTATACTTATGGAACAAACCTACACATTCTGCACATGTATCCCAGAACTTAAAGTATAATAAAAAAAAAAAAAAAAAGGAAAGAAGAAACCAAACCTGCTGACACCTTCTTCTTGGACTTCTAGTCTCCAGAACTGTGTAAAAATAAATTTGTGTTGTTTAAACCACCAGTTTGCGGTACTTTGTGATGGCAGCCCTAGCAAACTAAAATGAGCAGTGTTGCTAAAGAGGTGGTTTTGCCCGGCGCGGTGGCTCAAGCCTGTAATCCCAGCACTGTGGGAGGCCGAGGCGGGTGGATCACGAGGCCAAGAGATCGAGACCATCCTGGTCAACATGGTGAAACCCCGCCTCTACTAAAAATACAAAAAATTAGCTGGGCATGGTGGCACGTGCCTGTAATCCCAGCTACTCAGGAGGCTGGGGCAGGAGAATTGCCTGAACCCAGGAGGCGGAGGTTGCGGTGAGCCGAGATCGCGCCATTGCACTCCAGCCTGGGTAACAAGAGCGAAACTCCGTCTCAAAAAAAAAAAAAAAAAAAAAAAGAGGTGGTTTTTAGGTATCACTTTTGCCCATGTATCTGAAAGGGGGTATTACTAAGAATTTGGACTCTGTTCTTGTTTACATGCCAGTACACTGCTAACTGAAGTATTCATTAAGGCAGAACCAGAGCAGCTGCTCCCTGAACATTCTGATAAAAGAATTGCTATATATGATTATAAGTAGCAAAACTCTTTTAAATTATCATGCAAAGGTAACTATTTACCAGTTCACACTGACTTCTAAATTAAAGTGAGTTGAGGGTTTACTTTTTCTTAATTTAACAACTCAAGGAATTTTATTTTTCATTCAAAAAGTTTTCTTCTTTTTCCTTTTTCTCTAGATAATCTTCCTTAAGAATGAACACTTACATGGTTCTTACTATTGGCCAGGTACTTTTCCAAGTGCTTTATTTGCTCAATGGATGTTTTTTGTCAGGTAGTCTTCTAAGTGTTTTGAATACACCAGTGAAAAAGAAAAAGAAAATTTTTTTTGCTTTTGGGGAGTGAGCAGACTGATAGTAAACCATATCCCCAATAAATAAGTAACGTATTAGTATGTTAGGAGGTAAAAAATGTGATGAAAAAAATAGAGTAGGTTAAAGGATATCAGGAGCCCAGTTTACTCCCAAGAGATGGCATTAATCTATTCATGAGGGATCTGCTCCCGTGCCTGAGCTTGCACCATTGCACTGAGCCTGGGCAAACACCACTCATTAGGCCCCATCTCCCAACACTGGCAATAAAACTTCAGCATGAGTTTTGGTGGGATCAACCCATAATCAAACCATAGCACCATCTTAGAACACATGATGCACAATCATGGCAACCCAAAGGGTAGGGAAGACGTGGATTCATCATGTCCCAGATGTTAAGCATCACACCCTTCAGCTCAGGCTTAAGAATGACCACAAGAGAGAACACAAAGCCATCTACAGACAAACAGCATGTCTTCTACATTAACATGACTTTACCATTTAATTGTCTTCATCGAGATAGCTTTATTATTTCAGGACACTGCTACTCAGAAATGTTAAAATTTCAGGTAACTATATTTTTCATTTCAAGAACTTTCTTAAAATTTTACTTAAATAAGCATCCAAATGTTTAATATATACCATCATGACAATTTGCTCCGAGTTTCTAAAACACTTGCTTTAAAACCCCACCTTGCTATGTACACCAATTATTATTATATCATGATTCTTACCCAGTATTAATCAAACCGCCCCCTATTGGAAGACTTGTCTTTATCTGAAATCCAAAACCCCATAAACATCCTGACTTTGCATTTCTGCTCCAAGGCACTACTGAGAATTTATCTCACTACTAAGGTAGTGCTCTCCAATGCTGCAGTAATTAGTAAACTCAGCATTGCCTTAACAATAGATTAGTTTGGTGGTATTCTGAAGGAGCACATATTCAACAATATTTGGCACGGGCACCCGCCAGTAGGAAAACATGCTGGCTGCATCACAGGAGCAGGTCCTGGAAGCCCTGGTGTGTCTAGAAATACCCTTTAGTTATTGGACTGTGGGAGAGGTAAGAGAGGCTCCCAGGTGGAGGAGAGCTGGGGTGGCTGGGTCTGGTGGGTGGAGTGATGTTTGGGGCAGCATCTGTGTACCAACTGGCTTAGAAGTATTTCGGTATGTTGACAACTGGTTAAAACATTATACTGGCTATAATTGCTGGGTACCAGTTAAATACTGGTCCTTGGTGAAACGATCAGAAGATCAGATGGAAGAAAGTATGACTCATGAATGCCAGTATGTATACATACCTATTCTAGGAAATAGGTGTATGTGTCTATTGAATGCCTTGCCAAACTTAAACTCCCTGAAACTTAAAAATAACCTGGGAAGTAGGACATCAGATTGGTTAAGTTTAAGTTTTGCCACTTGGTTGAATAGAAATTCCATGTAGATGTTATATCTAGCTCTAGAGAAATAAAGTGACATTCTTAAAAATACATTTCAGTTTTTTGAACTGAGATTTAGAAGAGCTATGTATACATTTTTAAATATAAGCGAGATCACTACTTTTTCCCACTTAATTAATAAGTCTGTAATATAACTTTTCAGTGACATACCTCATTTTTCAATATGGTTGCATAGTATTTTGCATAGTGTTTTATGGTATGAATGAATGTACTATGTTTTATATAACTACTTCTGTGATGGTCATTTACATTGTTGTAGTCATGTTGCCATGAGAAACATTGCTGTAAAATACAAGTAGAAATTCTGAATCAGATATTGCCTAATTACCTATCAAAAAGGTTGCACCAATTTACATTTCACACTAACAGTGTATGAAAGTTGTATTTTCTGTTATTATTACCAACACTAGGTGCAATGGCTAATATTAGGTGTCAACTTGATTGGATTGAAGGATGCCTACATAGCTGGCAAAGTATTGTTTCTTGATGTATGTGTGAGTATGTTGCCAGAGGAGACTGACATTTGAGTCAGTGGACTGGGAAAGGAAGACCCACCCTCAATGTGGGTGGGTACCATCCAACTATTAGCGAGGCTGGAACAAAACAGGTGTGAGAAGGTGGGATAAGTTGCTTTCTGAGCCTTCTGGTTTTCATCTTTATCCCATGCCGAATGATTCCATCCATTCCTCTTGCTCTTGGACATCAGACTCCAGGTTCTTTGGCCTTTGAACTCTTGGACTTACACCAGTGGTTTGCCACAGGCTCTTGGACCTTCCACCACAGACTAAAGGCTACATGGTTGGCTTCCCTGCTTTTGAGGCTTTTGGACTCAGACTGAACCACTACCAGCTTCCTTCTTTCTCAGCTTGCGGATGGCCTATTGTGGGACTTCACTTTGTCATTGTGTGAGTCAATTCTCCTTTATAAACTCTCAATCTCCTAGGTAGAAAACAACGGTTTTTTTCAGATGTTTATTTATGTAAGTAGAAATGAGGTTGAACATATTGTCATCTCTTTAGTGGCCATTTGTTAGTGTATATGTGCACGTGTGTGTGTATACGGCCTGTTCATATTCTTTGCCTGCTTTGAAAAAATGTGTTGTTGATTTTGGTGAGATGTGGGCTCCGAAGAATTTACCCTTTAATTTGTTGTGTGTTACAATGTTTTCTCACTTTTTTTTTTTTTTTTTTACTTAGTTTAAGGTAGTTTTGTTATATGGAAGTTTATTTTAAATGTAGTCAAATCGCTAAACTTTTTTCCTTCATTTTTCTAGATTCAGTATTTTACTAGTGTAAGCGTGGAGGACATTTTCCTTCCCCTCTTTTGAACATTTGATAATTTGAGTCTATAAAGCAAACTGACAATAGACAGATTAAAAGGAGAAAAGGTCTACAAATTTATTATGTGCACATATGCACAGGACACACAAAATATTAGACTAGAAGAAGGGCCAGATGACTGAGCTTTTTATATCATAGAGAAAGGGGTACGGGCTTGGAGTTCCTCGGGATGGGTGAGTAGCAGCAGGTTATAGGTGGTGAGGGGAGGAAACACATGATGAGCAAAGGCTATCTTGTTATGCAGATTAAATCTCTTAGGTAACAGCCATCAAAGATTAGGTGACTGCCTATGGTAATCTCTATTTGGGGAAGGCATCAGACTTTATCGTTTTTAGGTAGATAAAGGGGCCTCAGAGAAACACCTTTGCTTGCAATTCTGTTTACCTTATTAAGGTAGATAGATGTAAATTTCCTTTATAAGAGGGCAGCTTTCCTTGAATAACCAACTGGAAATGTGCCAAATAAGTATTTTCTGGAGTGGCATATTCTGGCCTCCACAAAGGCTTTTTCATCCAAGAACATTATGATAAAAAAATCTCAATCATGCTCTATTACTTTCATGATTCTGTTTTTAGGTTTGGATCATTGATATATTTGAAAGTCATTTTAATGTAAGATGTGTGGTATGATCCAGTTTTATTTTTCATAAGGTTCTTTTACTTTTTACTTTTTTAATACTGAGTATGTTGGGATTGGTTGCTAATGTGTTTGGAATTTTTAAATGACATTTTCCCAAGTCTATGTTTATGAGAGTGCTTAAATTCTACATTAGGGGTATGCTTAGCATTTCATTTTGCATATTGTTTTCCTGAAAATGCTGGCTGACTGCAATGAGAAAAAAAATTGTATTAAAGTAGAACAGACTGTATCTGCTTTCATTTAGTAGGGAAGTGGCATGATTCATGACAGGCAAGATGAGTCTTTGTTTTAAAAAATATCTTGGAAGACATTTTGAGTGGGAAAGGTGAGGCTCCTCTCTCTCTGAATCTCACCTCCTAATGGCAGAGTTAGGAAGCAATGGGTGAATTGGTTTGCATAAGAAAAGTAAAAAGAAGTTGAGGGTTGGAAGCTGGCAGCTCAGAAAACCAGGAAATGGAAAGAAGACCTTAAGAGAGAAGTGAAGAAGACACACCAGAACCCTAGGGAGAATAAGTAGTGGCTTCTTAGATCATTGATTTTTAATATTCCATTTCAAGTTGTTGCTTGCACATCATTATGGTATAATCTCCTTCTGTTACCCTGCATCTCCAACCTGTTTACACACCCACTTGTATTTGTGGTGTGCTATGGGGAATGAAGAAAGTGGGGCTGGTATTTCCCATCATGGCAGAGAGAGGTGGCAGCAGATAGCAGGATACAGGGGACTACAGGAAAGTGGGCTGCAGAGTGGATGCACCAGAACAGCCTACTCCCTCCCATGTCCCCTACCTCAAACGCACACAGAGAATGTAAGCTCCATGAGGGCAGAACTTTTTTTTAAACCTGCTTTTCATGTTCTATTTCTAGTGCCTAGAATAAGAACACATTGAGTAACAGTAGTTACACAATAAAAAGTTGTTGGAATGAATGAACAAAAATCCTAGCAGAGGTTATGAACAACCTACAGTGCTTGGAATGGGGGTTTGAGCCAGAGTGTTTGAATGTTAAAGTAAAAGGCGAACCCAGAAAGCTGGAGACTTGGGAATCTAGCTTTCATTTATCAGCCCTGAATCTTCGCTGCTACGGCTCTGGTTTCTCATGTAAGATGTCCGTTGTGTATATTTAAATTTATTCTCTATGGATAAGCAATTTGTAATACTGCAGTAGTGCAGAGCTCTTTAAAATCCCTAATTGCTTCCTAAATGGAATCTCAGCTGCAAATGGATCTTTCATGTCATGTCATGTTACCATGACATTTCCTATGTAAGTCTGTAACCACCCAATGGGTTCATTTTGTCTGTTGCCCAGATAGAGCTGATTTATCAAGACAGGGAAATTGTAGAGAGAGAGAGTTTAATTCACACAGAGCTGGCTGAATGTGAGACAAGGGTTTATTATTACTCAAATCAGCCTCACCTGAAATTCAGAGGGTAGGGTTTTTCAAGGATAGTTTTATGGGCCAGGTAATCGGTGCCACTGATTAGTTGGGGACAAAATCACAGGGGTGTGAAAAATAGTCCACCTCTGGGTAGGGGCCACAGGATGGTTCAGTGGGTTTGGGTGGAGCCATCATCCTCAGAAATGCAAAAATCTCAAAAGACATCCCAAAAGGCTAGTCTTAGGTTTTATGACAGTAATGTTACCTGCAGGACTAATTGGGGAAGTTGCAAATCTTGCAACATCCCTAATAATGGCTGATAATCATTTATGTGTATACCTCAGCAGAATCTAATCAGGCTCCTTTCATCCTCCTAACTTGGTGGTCTGTCATTAGGTTTACAAAGGCAGTTCAGCTCTGGGGGAGGGCTATTATCATTTAAACTATAAATATCTCTCCAAGTTAGCTTGGCCTAAGCCCAGGAATAATTAGGGCAGTTTGGGGGTTAAAGGCAACACAGAGGTTGATTAGATAATAACTCTTTCACTGTCTTAATTTTCTCACTGTTATAATTTTTGAAAGGGTGGATTCAAGTCTGTTAAATCAATCCCTTAGGGGATGTTACACTTACAATGAGGTGGGCTTGAGGGCTCCATGGTGGCATTTTAGAAGGAAGTTTATTCTCCCATATGGGGTCATTTAATCTTAGGGAGTGAGAAAATGCAGGAAGGGAGGTTGTTTGTTCGAGTCCTATTGTGACCATGGTAACAAGGCACTAGTCTCAACAAAGAGTGGCCATTGTGAGTCCTGCAAGATGAGAATTACAGACCTGATGAAGACTTCTTGCAGAATTTTGGTTGCCACCACCATAGCTCTGATTCAGGTAATCATCAGTGATATGGGTTGGCTGTGTTCCCATTCAAATCTCAACTTGAATTGTATCTTCTAGAATTTCCATGGGTTGTCGGGGAGACCTGGAGGAGGTAATTGTATCATGGCGGTCGGTCTTTCCCATGCTATTCTCATATTAATGAATAAGTCTCAAGAGATCTGATGAATTTATCAGGGGTTTCCACTTTAGCTTCTTCCTCGTTTTTCTCTTGCTGCTGCCATGTAAAAAGCGCCTTTCATCCTCTGCCATGATTCTGAGACCTCCTCAGCCATATGCAATTCTAAGTCCAGTTAAACCTCTATTTCTTCCCAGTCTCAGGTATGTCTTTGTCAGCAGCATGAAAATGGACTAATACAGGAAATGCCCCAGTATAGTGGGGCATTGCTGAAAAGATACCTGAAACTGTGGAAGTGACTTTGGAACTGGGTAACATGCAGAGGTTGGAATAGTTTGGAGGGCTAAGAAGACAGGAAAATGTGGGAAAGTTTGGAACTTTTTTTTTTTTTTTAATAGAGACGGGGTTTCACCATGTTGGCCAGGATGATCTCGATCTCTTGAACTTGTGATCCACCCGCCTCAGCCTCCCAAAGTGCTGGGATTATAGGCATGAGCCACTGCACCCGGCCAAAAGTTTGGAACTTTCCAGAGACTTGTTGAATGGTTTTGCCCAAAATGCTGATAGTGATATGGACATTAAGGTCCAGGCTGAAGTGGTCTCAGATGGAGTAGAGGAACTTGTTGGGAACTGGAGCAAAGGTGACTCTTGTTACGTTTTAGCAAAGAGACTGGTGGCATTTTGCCCCTGCCTTACAGATTTGTGGAACTTTGAACTTGAGAGAGTTGATTTAGGGGATCTGGTAGAAGAAATTTCTAAGCAGCAAAGCATTCAAGAGGTGACTTGGGTGCTGTTAAAGGCATTCCTTTTTTTTTGAGACAGTTTCCCTCTGTTGCCCAGGCTGGAGTGCAATGCAATGGCACAAAGTCAGCTCACTGCAACCTCTGCCTCCTGGGTTCAAGCGATTCTCCTGCCTCAACCTCCCGAGTAGCTGGGACTACAGGCATGTGTCACCATACTTGGCTAATTTTTTGTATTTTTAGTAGAGATGTGGTTTCACTGTGTTAGCTGGGATGGTCTTGATTTCCTGACTGCATGATCCATAGGCCTTGGCTTTTCAAAGTGCTGGGATTACAAGGGTGAGCCACTGTATCTGACCCAACATTCAGTTTTATAAGGGAAGCAAAGCATAAAAGCTCAGAAAACTTGCAGCCCGACAATGTGATAGAAAAGAAAAACCCATTTTCTGGAGAGAAGTTCAAGCCAGTTGCAGAAATTTGCATAAGTAGCAAGAAGCCTCATGTTAATCCCCCCCAAGGCCATGGAGAAAATGTCTCCAGGCCTTGTCAGAGACCTTCACAGCAGCCCCTCCCATCACAGGCCCAGAGGCCCAGGGGGAAAAAGTAGCTTTGTGGCTAGGCCCAACATCCCCATGCTGTGTGCAGCCTAGGGACTTGGTGCCTTGCGTCCCAGCTGCTCTAGCCATGCGGAAAGAGGCCAATATCCAGCTTGGGCTGTGGCTTCAGAAGGTGGAAGCTCCAAGCCTTGGTAGCTTCCACATGGTGATGAGCCTGCGGGTGCACAGAAGTCAAGAATTGAGGTTTGGGAACTTGCGCCTAGATTTCAGAAGATGTATAGAAACACCTGGATGCCTAGGCATATGTTTGCCGCAGGGCCAGGGCCCTCATGGAGAACCTCTGCTAGGGCAGTGGAGAAGGCAAATGTGGGGTCAGAGACCCCACACAGAGTTTCTACTGATGCATTGCCTAGTGGAAGAGGAGCACCGTCCTCCAGAACCCAGAATGGTAGATCCACCAACAGTTTGTACTGTGTACCTGGAAAAGCTACAGACACTCAAAGCTAGCTCATGAAAGCAGCCAGGAGGGAGGCTGTACCCTACAAAGCCACAAGGGTAGAGCTGCGCAAGACCATGGAAACGTACCTCTTGCATCAGCATGACCTAGATGTGAGATCTGGAGTCAAAGATCATTTTGGAGCTTTAAATTTTTACTTCCCATTGGATTTCAGACTTGCATGGACCCTGCTACCCCTTCGTTTTGGCCAATTTCTCCCATTTGGAATGACTGAATTTACCCAATACCTGTACCCCGATTGTAGCTAGGAAGTAACTAGCTTGTTTTTTATTTTACAGGCTCATAGGTGGAAGGGACTTGCCTTGTCTCAGATGAGACTTAGGGCTGTGGACTGTTGGGTTAATGTTGAAATGAGTTCAGACTTTGGGGGACAGTTGGGGAAGACATGATTGGTTTTAAAATGTGAGGACATGAGATTTGGAGGGGCCAGGAGTGGAATGATATGGTTTGGCTGCGTCCCCACTCAAATCTCAACTCGAATTGTACCTCCCAGAATTCCCTCCTGCTGTGGGAAGGACTTAGAGGGAGGTAACTGAATCGCGGAGACTGTTCTTTCCTGTCCTACTCTCATGATAGTGAATAAGTCTCATGAGATCTGATGGGCTTTATCAGGGTTTCTGTTTTTGCTTCCTCCTCATTTATCTCTTGTTGCTGCCATGTAAGAAGTGAACTTTGCTTTCTGCCATGATTCTGAGGCCACCCCAGCTAGGTGGAACTGTAAGTCCAATTAAACCTCTTTTTCTTCCCAGTCTTGGTCTTTGTCAGCAGTGTGAAAATGAACTAATACAATCAGTGACCAAGTAAACCTATGACTGTATTGCACAGAGGTGACAAAATGTGAAATGCATCTGTAGGAGTATTCTACTAAGGTTAGGAACTGCTGAAGAACTTGGTGGGTTGGGGCTTGGAATGGGGACTACTTTTCTAAAGTGGCCAAAATATTTGGGGACAATTATCTGGGGAGAAAGGGGAAAGATGGTGGTCCAGGCACTTGGCCTCTGATTTTTGGACTTACAAATGTCTAAATCATCTGAGTTTCCATGAGGATATACATAAAATGGAAGTAACAATACATATCTCTGCTGCATTTTGGTGAGGTTTAGAAGTAATTTATCTATAAATACCTAGCTGAGTGCTAGATACACAAGAAACACTGAATAAATCATAGCTATTAAGATCATAAATGTTTTTCAGATTTGCTTAGAAATAGCTATACAGTAGGGCTTATACAGTAGGCAGTTCAGGAAAGTCCAAATAAAGAGCTTGTGGAGGGTAGTGTATTACCATCTTAATGTGCTGTAAACCAAAATGTATTTGAGACAAGTCTCAATCAATTTAGAAGTTAATTTTGCCAAGGTTAAGGACACATCTGTGACACAACCTCAGGAAGTCCTGAGAACATGTGCCCAAGGTGGTTGGGTTATAGCTTGATTTTATACATTTCAGGGGGACAGAAGTTACAAGCAAATATTAATACAAACCATAGGTGGACTCAAAGATTTTCTGATTGGCAATTGATTGAAAGAGTTAAGTTGTTATCTAAAGACCTGGAATCAATAGAAAGGAATGTCTAGGCTAAGATAAGGGGTTGTAGAAACTAAGGTTCTTATTATGCAGATGAAATCTCCAGGGAGCAGCCTTCAGAGAGAATAGATGGTAAATGTTTCTTATCAGACTTTTAAAGGTGCCAGACCCACTCCACAGCCAGAGACCACAGGCACACCACTGCTCTCTGAGGCAGCCTTGGCCCTGGGCCTGGACTAGGGCAATATAATAGAATTTTAAAAATTCAGGAAAATGGCAGATAGGAGGCAGGACTAACTTGCTGCTCCCTCTCAGAAGGACAGAGAAGTGTGTGGAGACCCCCATTGTGAACTTTTGCTCCAAGAATTACTACAGGCACATACCAGGAAAGCCAAAAGAATCCAGAGACTCTTTGAAGTAGGCGGATTGCCACTGCAAGAAACTCCAAATACAAAGGACATAACCTCTTGGGAGCTCTATGGCCCTGCTCACCTTCTGATCCTCCCTATACTGCTACAACTGATGTGCTCTTGAAAGTGCCACCTCCTAGCTGGAGGCCTACCAACAGAAAACCAATGCAACACAACAAAAATACAACCAAGCGCTCTCACAGAGTCCACTTCACTCCCCTGCTACCTCCACTTGAGCAGGTGCTGGTATCCATGGCTGAGAGATCTGAAGATGGATCACATCACAGGACTCTTTGTAGATACTTCCCAGTACCAGCCCAGAGCCTGGTAGCTGTGGTGGGTGGCTGATCCAGAAGAGAAATAACAATCACTGCAGTTCAGCTTTCAGGAAGCCCCAAACCTAGGAGAAAGTTGAGAGCACCACATCAAGGCAGCACCCAGTGGGACAAAATAATCTCAGCAACAGTCCTTGAGCCCCAGATCCTCCCTTTGACATAGTCTACCCCAATGAGAACAAACCAGAAAAACAATTTTGGAAATATGACAAAACAAAGTTCCTTAACACCCCCAAAAGATCACACTAGCTCACCAGCAATGGATCCAAACCAAGACAAAAATCACTGAATTGCCAGAAACAGAATTCAAAAGGTTGACTATTAAGCCAGTCAAGGAGTTACCGTAGAAAGCTGAAGTTCATCTTAAAGAAATGAAAAAGTGATACAAGATATAAATGAAAAAATCTCCAGTGAAAACTGATAGCATAAATAAAAAACAATCACAACTTCTGGAAAAGAAGGACACACTTAGAGAATTGCACATTGCACTGGAAAGTCTCAGCAATAGTATTGAACAAGTAGAAGAACGAACCTCAAACCTCAAAGACAAGGCTTTTGAATTAAGACAATCCAACAAAGGCAAATGATTAAGAATAATAATAAAAAAATGAACAAAGCCTCCAGGAAGTTTGGAATTCTGTTAAACAAGCAAACCTAAAAATAGTTGGTATTCCCAAGGAAGAAGAGAAATCTAAAAGTTTGGAAAACATATTTGAGGGAATAATAGAAGAAAACTTCCCTCGCCTTGCTAGAGATCTAGACATCCAAGTATAAGAAGCTCAAAGAACACCCTGGCAATTCATTGCAAAATGATCACCACCTAGGCACATAGTCATCAAGTTATCTAAAGTCAAGATGAAGAAAAGAATCTTTAGAGCTGTGAGGCAAAAGCATCAAATAACCTATAAAGGAAAACCTTAACAGATTAATAGCAGATTTCTCAGCAGAAACCCTGCAAGCCAGAAGAGACTGGGGTTCTATCTTTAGCTTCCTTATACAAAACAATTATCAGCCAAGAATTTTGTGTCCAGCAAAATTAAGCTTTATAAATGAAGGAAAGATACAGTCTTTTTCAGACAAACAAATGGTGAAAGAATTTGCCATTACTAAGCCAGCAGTACAAGAACTGCTAAAAGGAGCTCTAAATCATGAAACAAATCCTCAAAATACACCAAAGTAGAACCTCCTTAAAGTGTAAATCTCACAGGATCTACAAAACAACACACAATGGAAAACAAAACAAAACAAAAAAACCCACAAGGTATTTAGGCAACAAATAGCATGATTACCAGAATAGCACCTTATATCTCAATCTTAATGTTGAATGGCCTAAATGCTCCACTTCAAAGGTACAGAATGGCAGAATGGATAAGAATTCACCAATCAAGCATCCTCTGTCTTTGAGAGACTCACCTGACACATAGGGAATTACATAAACTTAAGGTGAAGGGTTGGAAAAAAAATTCCAGGCAAATGGACTCCAAAAGCAAGCATGAGTAGCTATTCTTATATCAGACAAAAAACAAAACAAAACAAAATAAAACTAAAACAACAGCAGTTAAAAAAGACAAAGAGAAAAAAAAAAAGACAAAGAGGGACATTATACAATGATGAATGAACTAGTCCAACAGGAAAATATTTCAATCCTAAATATATAAACACCTGCAGTTTCTAAATTTATAAAACAATTACTACCAGACCTAAGAAATGAGATAGATGGCAACACAATAATAGTGGGAGACTTCGGTACTGCACTGACAGCACGAGTCAGGTCATCAAGACAGAAAGTCAATACAGACACGACGAAATTAAACTATACCCTAGAACAAATAGACTTAACAGCTATTTACAGAACCTTCTGCTCAACAATGCAGAATGTTTATTCTATTCATCAGCACATTGAAGAGTATGCAAGATAGACAATATGATTGGCCACAAAAAAGTTTCAACAAATTTAAGGAAATTGAAATTATAGCAAGTACTCTCTGTGACTACAGTGGACTAAAATTGGAAATCAACTCCAAAAGGAGCCCTTAAAACTATGCAAATACATGAAAATTAAATCACCTGCTCTTGAGTGACCGTCGGGTCAACAATAAAGTCAACATGGAAATTAAAAAATTCTAGACATCCAAGTACAAGATGTGGTAGCTCACACTTGTAATCCTAGCACTTTGGGAGACTGAGGCAGGCAGATCACTTTAGGTCAGGAGTTTGAGACCAGCCTCGCTAACACTGTAAAACCTTGTCTCTACTAAAAATACAAAAATTAGCTGGGTGTGGTGGCTCACACCTCTCAGTCACACCTCTAGGAGCTAGAGAAACAAGGAAAAAAAACCCGAAATGCATCAGAAGAAAAGGAATAACCAAGATCGAAGTAGAACTAAACGAAATTGAAACAAACAAAATACAAAAGAGAAATAAAACAAAAGGTGGTTCTTTGAAAAGATAAATAAAATTTATATACCATTAGAGAGATTAACCAAGCAAAGAAGAGAGAAGATCCAAATAAGCTCAATTAGAAATGAAACAGAAAACATTACAACCAATACCACAGAAATGCAAAAAATCATTCAAGGCTACTATGAATAGTTTTATGTGCATAAACAAGAAAACCTAGAGGAGGTGGATAAATTCCTGGAAATATACAACCCTCCTAGATTAAACCAAGAAGAAACAGAAACTTTTAACAGACAAATAACAAGCAGCAAGACTGAAATGATGATTAGAAATTACCAAAAAAATAGTTTAGGACCAGATGGGTTTGCAGCTGAATTCTCTCAGACATTCAAAGAAGAATTGGTACCAATCCTATTGACACTATTCCAAAAGATAAAGAGGAACTCCTCCCTAAATCATTTTATGAAGCCAATATCACCCTACTGCCAAAACCAGGAAAGGACATAACAAAAGATGAAAACTACAGATCAACCTTCCTGATGAACATAGATACAAAAATCCTCAACAAAATACTAGCTAACTGAATCCAATAGCACATCAAAAAGATAATCCGCCATGATCAAGTGGTTTCATGCCAGGGATGCAGGGATGTTTTAACACCCACAAGTCAATGAATGTGATATACAACGTAAACATAATTAAAAACAAAAATCACATGATCATCTCAACAGATGCAGAAAAAGCATTTGACAAACTCCACCATCGCTTTATTATTAAAACCCTCAGCAAAATGACCATAGAAGGAACACATCTTAAGGTAATAAAAGTCATCTATGACAAACCCACAGCCAACATTATACTGAATGAGTAAAAGTTGAAAGCATTCCCTCAGAGAACTGGAGCAAGACAAGGATGCCCACTTTCACCACTTCTCAAAATAGTACTGGAAGTCCTAGCCAGAGCAATCAGACAAGCAAAAGAAAAAAAGCACACCCAAACTGCTAAAGAGGAGACCAAACTGTCGCTTTTTGCTGATGACATGATTGTATTCCTAGAAAACCCTAAAGACTCATTCGAAAATTTCCTAGAACTGGTAAATAAAATCAGCAAAGTTTCAGGATACCAAACTAATGTACACAATCATTAGCCCTGCTATACACCAACAGCAGCCAAACTGAGAATCATATCAAGAACTCAACCACTTTTATAATAGCTGCAAAAAAATAAAATACTTAGGAATATATTTAACCAAGGAGGTGAAATGCCTCTACAAGGAAAACTATAAAACACTGCTGGAGGAAATCATAGATGACACAAACAAATGGAAACACATCTCATGCTTATGGATGAGTAGAATCAATATTGTGAAGATGACCAGACTGCCAAAAGCAATCTACAAATTCAATGCAATTTCCATCAAAACACCACCATCCTTCTTAACAGAACTGGAAAAACCAATCTTAAAATGCATATGGAACCAAAAAATATATCTTGCCCATATAGTCAAAGCAAGACTAAGTAAAAAGAACAAATCTGGCGGCATTGCATTACTCAACTTCAAATTACACTGTAGCGCCACAGTCACCAAAACAGCATGGTACTGGTATAAAAACAGGCATATAGACCAATGGAACAGAATAGAGAGCCCAGAAAGAAAGCCAAATACTTATATTTGACTGATCTTTGACAAAGGAAACAAAAATATAAAACAGAGGAAAGACACCCTATTCAACAAATGATGCTGGGATAATTCACAAGCCACATGTAGAAGAATGAAACTGGATCCTTATCTTTCACCTTATACAAAAATCACCTCAGAATGGATCAAAGACTTAAATATAAGTCCTGAATTCATAAAAATTCTAGAAGAAAACATTAAAAACATCCTTCTGGATAATGGCTTTGGCAAAGACTGCATGAGCAAGAACCCAAAAGCAAACATGACAAAAACAAAGATAAATAGGTGGGACTTAATTAGACATAAAAGCTTTTGCACAGAAAAAAAAAAATCAGCAGAGTAAACAGACGACCCAGAGTGGGAGAAAATGGTCACAATCTATACACCCAACAAAACACTAGTATCCAGAATGTACAAGGAACTCAAACAAATTCAGCAAGAACAAAAAACAGTCACATCAAAAAGTGGGCAAATAACATTAATAGATAATACTCAAAAGAAGATATACAAATGGCAAACAAACATGAAAAAATGCTTAACATCACTAATTATCAGAGGAATGCAAATCAAAACCACAATGAGATACTACCTTACTACTGGAAGAATGGCCATCATCAAAAAACCAAAAATAATAGATGCTGGCATGGATGTGGTGTAAAGGAAACATTTTTACACTATTGGTGGGAATGTAAACTAGTATACCAATTATGGAAAACTGTGGTAATTCCTTAAAGAACTAAAAGTATATCTACCATTTGATCCAGGAATCCCACTCCTCCATATCTACACAGAGGAAGAAAGTCATTGTACAAAAAGACACTTGCACATCCATGTTCATAGCAGCACAATTCTCGGTTGCAAAAATAGGGAACCAGCCCAAATGCCCATCAATCAATGAGTGAATAAAGAAAATGTGTATATATATACCTTGGATGATATGGTTTGGCTGTGTCCTCACCCAAATCTCACTTTGAATTGCAGTCCCCGTAATCCCCATGTGTTGTGGGAGGGACCAGATGTGTGGTAATTGAATCATGGGGGTGGTTACATCTATTGTTCTCATGATAGTGAGTTCTCATGAGATCTGATGGTTTTGTAAGGGCTTTTCCCCTTTTGCTTGGCACTTCTTCCTGCTGCCATGAGAAGAAGGACATGTTTGCTTTCCCTTCCACCATGATCATAAATTTCCTGAGCCCTCCCAAGCGCTGCAGAACTGTGAGTCAATTAAGCCTCTTTCCTTTATAAACTACTCAGTGTCAGGTAGTACTTTGTGTTTATCTTGTTGAATTCAATCTGGTTAGATTTGGTTATTGATGCAGACAGCTATGATCTTTTTGTGATCTAATTCAGTCACATTTACCATTATTGCTATTTCCCACCCTCAAATTGTCTGAATATTTGATCATTGGGCCACAAATAACCATATTCAAGTTGTCAGTAAGAGCTTGAAGTAGTTAGGGATAAGAACGGTGCTCTGTGGAGTGCTTTTGGACGTCTCTCTCCAGGGTGACTTTGACTCACAACTCAGCATTCTTCGGGTTTGGTTCTATGTATACTTTTGAGCAGTCACTTTATTCTTGTCCATAAGGACACCATGACTGCTGAAATGCAGATTTCTAACACCTATAGCAGTTCTGAGATTTCTACTACATTATGAATCTCAGGGAAAAAAATGTTTATCATGAGTGAACACTGAACTTGAACTTGAATTCAGTGTAATTCCTTGTGATCACAATTTTCTAAGTGTTTAATATATTGAAAATAATTCCTTCTGGAGTTTTTCCTAGAATCAATAGTGGACCCACTTTGCTTATATAATTTACATTCTTCCCTTTGTTGAAAATCAGTCGGGGAAAAGATATTCTCCAGGTTTCTGGCACCTCTTCTCTTTTCTGTGGGATGTCATTGCTAATCTAAAAAAGTTTCAGAAAAGGGATAAAACTGGAAACCAGATTTCAAGGTGCTGACTTAATTAGAGGGGAATAAATGTTGGATCTTAGGTTTGACAGTGCTTTTCCTTAATATGTACAAAGCATTTTTGTACTTTGAGTTCATAAGAATAAAAATTTCGGTCCATTAGGAAATTTATGCGTAGAGAATCCTTTGGCTAATTCCTGGCACTTCTATTTGTCAGATGGTTATTTCACAATAGCACAATTTACTGAATTTGGCATCATTCTCATCTTTTTTTACATGTATATAAATCGTGCTGTTACAAATATCTCTTTGATAATTACAATTGCCAGGAAATTTAAGATTATCAGAAAAGGAACGTCGTAAATGTTGTACCTCATGAAGAATTTTAACTATTAGTCTTCTAAAGGTTTTTATTTCAATCTTTTATTCTTAAAGGTTAAGAGGCTTGAGAGAGGTTTACTTAGTTCCTGCAGTCAGCTTTGGTTTGACCAAATGCATAATTGAGCTTCCCTTTATCATTCTGAGACTCAGCTGCAGCAACACTAGAGTCAGCAGTGTTGGCTGAATACCTCTTCCTAGTACTATATAAGATATTTTAATGCACATTCTGGCAAAAGTAGACTCCAGAATCTGCTGTTTGGAACCCAGGATTCAGGGACCTGAAATGGATTATGTAGCACATTTCTGGTACAATGTTAAAACAGATCACCCCATGTCTGGAAAGTTTTGTATCATCTGGGCTGCTTTTTTAAACACCAAGATTTAAGTTAACCCTATAAACATGCCTTACATTATGGCACAGATGTCTTTGTGAAGAGTTGGTAGAAATTGAGAAGATTGGATTATATTTTACAGGAACTCTGGTGACTTAATATTTAAAGGTATGCTATTAAGATCCTTAATTTGTTTGAAAGAACACTCTCTAACATATCTTCTTTCTAGCTTTGGATTTCTATTTGATAATTTTTCTTAAGATAGATTTTTTTTTTAAAGTTACCTGGCTCTGCTTCTTTAAGACAGACTATGAAAACAATGGAGGCCAGGTGTGGTGGCTCATGCCTATAATCCCAGCACTTTGGGAGGCCGGGGTGGGTGGATCACCTGAGGTCAGGAGTGCGAGACCAGCCTGGCCGACATGGTGAAACCCCGTTTCTACTAAAAATATAAAAATTAGCTGGGCATGGTGGCAGGCGCCTGTAATCTCAGCTACTTTTGGGAGGCTGAGGCAAAAGAATCGCTTGAACTTGGGAGGTGGAGGCTGCAGTGAGCCGAGATCACGCTATGGCACTCCAGCCTAGGTAACGAGCAAAATTCCATCTCAAAACAAACAAACAAAAACAATGCAGCACTCTGGAAGCCAACTTTTCTGGACCACATGCTGTGACATCTGACACTTGGCATCCTTAATGTTGACGGCACTTTCTTTGGGAGGTACATTGCCCTATTTCTAAGAAAAATATATATCATAATTATCATTGTCTAACGCAGTTACTGATCTTTTTCTTTTAACATGGCAGTAATCTGAGAAACCTCAAGTCAATATTAAGTAAACTTAAGTAAATACTAAGTAAAGCTTTATTTTAAAAGTTGTCAGAAGTTTCTTTTCTGGCTGTATAGATAATGCTGGGTAAAGACATTATTTTACAGTAATTTATTTATTTATTATGAAAGACCAGGGGAAAGCACAAATGCAGTCCCCTACTATCACAAATTACGCGGTTGAGTTTCCCACATTTGGGGAAATCCCGGGGTCAACACATCAGGAGTGCAATGGATAAGCCTCGCCCTGGAAAAACCACCTTCGTGATCAAGGTATCTCCCCTGTCAGGTAACTATACAGTAAGTAATTTAAAGAGAATAAAATGATATATTTGGTATAATTAACATTAATGCAATCATAAATAATATGAAACTCTCATGTTTGGAAAACATAATTTAGATTTTAAGTTAATTTGAATATATTATGTATGATTTCTTAGAGATCAACTATTCTTGGCCTTGACTGTGCATTAGAATTACTGAGGAGCTTTTTAAAAATACTGATGCCTGGGCCCCACACTCAGAGATTCCGATTTAATTTGTCTGGGAAGTGGACCAGACTCGACTCAACATTATCAATGATCCATGGGGCAATTCAAGGCTGGGAACCACTGGTATAAAACCTACAAAACTCTAAGTGTGGGCCATAGACAGTGTTAGCCTCACCTACAGGTTATTAAAAATACAGACTCTCAGGCCCCACTTTAGACTTTCTGAATCAAAATCTGCATTTTAAGGTGGGGCGAGGTGGCTCACACCTCTAATCCCAGCACTTCTGGAGGCTGAGGTGGGGAGATTGCTTGAGGTCAGTTGTTCAAGAACAGCCTGGTCAACATGGTGAAACCCTGATTCTACTAAAAAACAACAAAAATTAGCCAGGCGTGGTGGCAGGTGCCTGTAATCCCAGCTACTCAGGAGGCTAAGGCAGGAGAATTGCTTGAGCCTGGGAGCAGAGGTTGCAGAGAGCCAAGATTGTACCACTGCACTCCAGCCTGCGGGGCAGAGTAAGATTCTATTTCAAAAAACAAAAATATCTGCGTTTTAACTAGATCGCAGATTCATTTGCAACGGTTTTTCATAGGACTTTGACTTTAAAAGTGCTTTCATAGTCATTTTTCTAGTCATTTGTGTATTTTGTGTGTGTGTGTGTGTGTGTTAGAGGGCATCCATTTATTAAATATCTGGTGGGAATGGACACTGTTGTAGATACTGAAAAACATAAAAGTAGGAATAAAATTTGGGCCTCCCTTTCAAGTAAATTGCAAAGGAGTGGAGGGGAGGTAGGGTAGAAACCTATCTGCTGAGCAGATTGGGACCAGAGATGTAAAACAGCTGTACTGTGGAGCTATTGACAGCCTTCTGGGAGGAGAAGGAATAGGGGAAACCCCTCCCTTCTCTACCCCATCTTCTCTCAGGGAGTGGGATTTGAGCTGAGTTTTTGAAATAGAAGTAGGCATAGGGCTGGTGGTTCCTAAAGTATGGTTCCTGGCCAGCAGCATGTGCATCCCCTGAGAACATGTTAGAAATGCGAATTGTTGGGCCCCTTCCAGACTTAATGAATCACAAACTGAGGGTAGGGACCAGCCATCTGTTGTTGTTGTTTTTTTTAACATGCCTACCATGGGATCATGATACACACCCAAGTTTGAGAACACTGGGTGTAAGCATTTTCCATACAGTGAAGAGGGGAAGAAGCATTGCAGACCATTGAAAAAGTATCCCCCAAATCAGAGGAAAGATCATTTATAGCATTCTGTGAAATTTGCCACGGCTTGAACTTTAAATAAGGCGCACATAGTGAGCTGACTGTATCAGCAATTTCCCCCGAATCTGGCACAGATCCACGTATTTTTATTGTCCCGGAAAGCTTAACCTTTCCCTTTTAGTTCATTGCATCATTAATTACATTTAAAGAGAAAGCTTTCTGTTTGGTTGTATTTATTTTTTTAAAATTAAATTGTGCAGTTTGTTGAACATTTTTGTTATAATTGGAATGCTATAATTATAACTAGAAGATTTCTGTAGAAATGCCTGGGAAGACTGAAGCATAGGGACATCCCTATTTACCTTTAAATAAGCCTAGTTAAAACAGTCTTTCTTGGAGTGTAGCTGAATTTACATTGCTGATGATCTTCTGTGATAGAGTGAATCTGTATGAACCAAAACCTCCAGGTACAAACAACAACTTTAGTAATGTTAGTTTTTTCCACTTTTATATTGTCATAATAACCAGCATAGAGCAAACAATTTTTTTTTGAGACAGAATCTTGCTGTGTCACCCAGGCCGGAGTGTAAGTGGCGCAATCTCTGCACTTTTGCCTTCCTGGTTCAGGTAATTCTCCTGCCTCAGCCTCCTGAGAAGCTGGGACTACAGGCACGTACCACCATGCCTGACTAATTTTTTTCTTGTTCTTTAGTAGAGATGGGGTTTCGTGGTGTTAGCCAGGATGGTTTTGATCTCCTGACCTCGTGATCTACCCGCCTTGGCCTCCCAAAGTGCTGGGATTACAGGCATGAGCCCAGCAGTAACATTTAAATTAAGATTAGAGTGCTGTCCTCCTGGAGTGATCTAGGGGATCAAAGCATCTCTTTTCCTAAATATTTGTTCCATTGCTCCTCTTTTTATTTATTTTTAATTTTTAATTTTATTTTTAAACATGATTGCATTCTTTACACATTTCTAAATTTACGAGTAACAATGGTTAATATTCATGGGGTACACAGTGACGTTTTGATACATGTAGTGTATAGTGATCAGATCAAGGTTATTAGAATGTCCATCATCTCAAACATTTATCATTTCTTTGTGTTGGGACATTTAACATCCTCCTTTTAGCTATTTTAAACTGTGATATATTACTGTTAACTTTAGTCCTCCTGCAGTTATATACAACATTAGAATTTATTCCTCCTATCTAGCTGCAATTTTGTATCCTTTAACAAGTTTCTCCCTCACCCTCTCTTCCTCTTAAATTTCCCAGGCTCCAGTAACTTCTGTTCTACTTTTTACCTCTATGAGACCAACTTTTTTAGCTTCTACATATGCGTGAGAACATAAGGTGTTTAACTTTCTGTTCAGCTTATTTCACTTAGCATTAATGTTTTCCAGTTCCATCCATCTTGTCATGAATGACAGGATTTCATTCTTTCTGTGGCTAAATAGTATTCCATTGTGTATGTATACATTTTTTTTTTCTTTTTCTTGTGACAGAATCTCACTCTGTCACCCAGGCTAGAGTGCAGTGGCTGGGCTTTGGCTCACTGCAACCTCTGCCTCCCACGTTCACATGATTCTCCTGCCTCAGCCTCCTGAGTAGCTGGGATTACAGGTACCTGCCACCCATGCCCGGCTACTTTTTGTATTTTTAGTACAGACGGGGTTTCACCATGTTGGCCAGGCTGGTCTTGAACTCCTGACCTCAAGTGATCCACCCTCCTTGGCCTTCCAAGTGCTGGGATTACAGGCATGAGCCACCAGGTCATATACCACATTGTCTTTATCAGTTTATCTGTTGTTGGACACCTAGGTCAATTCCTTATTTTGGCTATTATGAATAGTGTTGTAATAAACATGGGGATTCGGGTGTCTCTTTGATATAATGACTTCCTTTTCTTTGGAAACATTCCCAGTAGTGGTATTGCTGGATCATATGTAAGTTACATTTGTAGCTTTTTTTGAGGAAACTTTATGCTCTTCCCCATAGTGGTTGTACTAGTTTACATTCCTACCAATAGTATATGAGTTCCCTTTTCTCCACATTCTTGCCAGTATTTGTTATTTTTTAATTCCTTGTATATTCTGAATATGAATCCCCTGAAGAATGTGTTTCTCCCAGTCTTGGAGTAGTCTTTTCACTCTGCTGATTGTTTCCTTTGCTGTGGAGAAGCTATTAAGTTTGATATAATCTCATTTGTTTATTTTTGCTTTTGTTGCCTGTGCTTTGAGGTGTTATTTATAAAATCTTTTATCAGACTAATGTCCTGAAGTGTTTCCTCTGTTTTCTTCTAGTTGTTTTATTGTCTTGGGTCTTACATTTAAGTCTTTGATCCATTTTGAATTAATTTTTGTATAGGATAGGAGGCGGGGATCTAGTTTTATGCTTCTGCATACCGACATACAGTTTTCTCAGCATCATTTATTGAAGCGACTGTGCTTTCCCCAATGAGTGTTATTGGCACCTTTGTCAAAAATCAGTTGGCTGTAGATATGCAGATCAATTTTTGGGTTATTTTATTACATTGGTCTATATATTTGTTTTCATATCATGTTGTTTTGATTATTCTATATTTTGAGGTATAGTAGTATGAAGCTTCCTGCTTTGCTCTTTTTTTGTGCAGGATTACTTTAGAAACTTGGGCTCTTTTTTGGTCCCATACAAATTTTAGGTTTTTGTTTTTTTAAAAAATTCCTTAAAGAATGTCATTGGTATTTTATAGGAATTGTGTTAAATCTGTAGATTTTTTGGGGGAAGTATTGCCGTTTTAACAATATTAATTCTTCCAGTCCCTGAGCATGGCTTGTCTTTTTCATTTGTTTGTATATTCTTCAGTTTCTTTCACCAGCATTTTGTGGTTTTTCTTGTAGAGGCCTTTCACCTCCTTGGTTATATTTATTCCTAGGTATTTTATTTAATTTTATTTTTTGTAGCTATTGTAAATGGTATTGCCGTTCTGTTTTTTTTTTTTTCCAGATAGTTTGTTGTTTGTGAAAAGAAATGCTACTGATTTTTGTATATTAATTCTGTATCCCACAACTTTACTGAATTTGTTTACCAGTTATAAGAGGTTTTTTTTGTAGAATCAATCTTTTGGCTTTTCTATATATAAGGTGATATCATATGTAAACAAGAATAACTTGACTTCCTTCTTTCCAATTTGGATACCCTATGTTTCTTTCTATTGCCTAATTGCTCTGGCTAAGACTTCCCATACTATGTTGAATAAGAGTGGTGTGTATGGACATCCTTGTTTTGTTCCAGTTCTTAGAGGAAATGTTTTCAACTTTTTTTTTCACTCTGTAAGTTGTTAGCTTTGGGTTTTTAGTGTATAACCTTTATTATGTTGAGATGCTCTTCTTCTGTACCTGATTTACTAAGTGGTTTTATCATGAAAGGATGTTGAATTTTACCAAAAATTCTTTTTCAGCATCTACTGAGATGATCATATGTTTTGTAATTCATTCTATAGCTATGATGTATGATATTTATGGATTTATATATGTTGAACCATCCTTGTATTCTTAGGATAAATCTCACTTGCTCATAATGTATTTATCTTTTTGATGTGTTGTTGGATTCAGTTTGCTAATATTTTGTTGTAGATTTTTATGTTTATATTCATCAGGGATATTGGCTTGTAATTTTCTATTTTTGTTGTGTCCTTCTCTGGTTTTGGGACCAAGGCTATGCTGGCTTTATAGAATGAGTTAGAAAGAATTCCCTCTGCTTCAATTTTTGGAAATGGTAATCGAAGAGTTGGTATTATTCTTTAAAAGTTTGGCAGAATATAGTGGTGAAGGCATCTGGTCCTGAAATTTTTTTTTTTTTAGTTGGAGTCTTCCTCTGTCACCCAGGCTGGAGTGCAGTGGCATGATCTCAGCTCACTGCAACCTCTCCTTCCCTGGTTCATGTGATTCTCTTGCATCAGCCTCCTGAGTAGCTGGGATTATAGATGCACATCACCACATCTGGCTAGTTTTTGTATTTTTAATAGAGATGGGATTTCACCATGTTGGCCAGGCTAGTCTCAAACTCCTGACTTCATGATCCACCTGCCTTGGCCTCCCAAAGTCCTGGGTTGCAGGCATGAGCCACTGCACCCTGTCTGAACTTTTTTTGTCAGAAGATTTTTATTACAGATTCAGTGTTGTTATTTGTTAAGAGACTGAATCAGTCTTGTAAACAACAAAATAAAGTCTGTTCAGACTTTCTATTTATTCTTGGTTCAAACTTAGTAGATTGTATGTATCCAGGAATTTATCCATTTTTCTCTAGGTTTTCAAATTTATTAGTGTATAGTTCTTCATTATAGTCTCTGATGATCTTTTCTTTTTCTGTAAGATCTGTTGTGATGTGACCTTTTTCATTTCTAATTTTATTTATTTGGCTCTTCTCTCTTTTTTTCTTAATCTAGCTAATGGTTTGTCAATTTTGTTTATCTTTTCAAAAAGCCAACTTTTTCTTTCATTAAAATTTTGTATTTTTGTTATTATTCTCAATTTTGTTTATTTCTGTTTTGATCCTTATTATTTCTTTCTATGAATTTTGGGTTTGGTTTGTCCTTGCTTTTCTAGTTCGTTGAGGTGCTTTATTAGGTTATTTACTTGAAATACTTCTAGTTTTCTGATGTAGGCTTTTATTGCTATAAACTTGCCTGTTAATACTGCTTTTGCTGTGAGTCCCATAGGTTTTGGTATGTTGTATTTTTGTTTTCATTTGTTTCAGGAAATGTAAAATTTTTATTCTTAATTTCTTTCTGGCCGGGTGCGGTGGCTCACGCCTGTAATCCCAGCACTTTGAGAGGCCGAGGCGGGTGGATCACGAGGTCAAGAGATCGAGACCATCCTGGTCAACATGGTGAAACCCCGTCTCTACTAAAAATACAAAAAATCAGCTGGGCATGGTGGCGCGTGCCTGTAATCCCAGCTACTCAGGAGGCTGAGGCAGGAGAATTGCCTGAACCCAGGAGGCGGAAGTTGCGGTGAGCCGAGATCGCGCCATTGCACTCCAGCCTGGGTAACAAGAGCGAAACTCTGTCTCAAAAAAAAAAAAAAAAAATTTCTTTCTTCACCCATTAGTTGTTTAGGAGCATGTTGTTTAATTTCCATGTATTTGTATAGTTTCAAATGTTCCTCTTGTTATTGATGGCTAGTTTTATTTCATTGTAGCCAGGTAAGATACTTGATATGATTTGGATTTTTAAAAATTTTCTGAGACTTGTCTCAGAATGTGTCTGCCTGTCCTAATATATGATCAATTCTGAAGAATGTTCCATGTGCTAATGAAAAAAAAGTATATTCTGCAGCTGTTGGGTGAAATGTTCTGTAAATGTTTGTTAGTTCATTTGGTGAATGGTGCAGTTTAAATTTGTCTCTTTTTACAGCTTTTAATTTGAAGTCTGTTTTGTCTGATATAAATATAGCTACTCCTGCTTGCTTTTGGTTTCCATTTGCATAAAATATCTTTTTTCCATCTCTTCACTTTCAGACTATGCATGTCTTTATAGGTGAGGTGAATTTCTTGTAGGCAGTATATATTTGGGTGTGTTTTTAAAAAATTAATTCAGCCAGTCTATAGCTTTTCGGTGGGGAATTTAATCCACTTACATTCAAGATTATTATTGATAGGACTTATTTATGTCATTTTATTGGTTGTTTTCTGGTCATTTTGCATATCCTTTGTTGCCTACTTCCTTTCTGATTATTTATTTTTTTGGTTGGGTTGCTTTCTGTAGCAATAAAGTTTGACCCCTTTCTCTTTCTCTTTTGTTTATCAGCTCTACCAGTGAGTTTTATGGTTTTGCATGTTTTCATGATGGTGGTTATCATCTTTTTGCTTTCAGATGTAAGGCTCTCTTGAGCATTTATTGCAAGGCCAATCTAGTGATGGTGAATTCCCTTAGTTATGCCTTGTCTGTGAAAAATTTTGTTTTTCCTTCTTTTCTGAAGGATATTTTTGCTGGGTAAAACCTTTTTGGCTGGCAGTTTTTTTTCTTTCAGTATTTTGAATATATTAATATCATCTCATTCTCTCCTTGCCTGTTAAGTTTTTTGCTGAGAAATACACTGTTAGCTTAATGGGAATTTTAAAATATATGACTTGACACTTTTTTCTTGGTGCTTTTACAACTTTTTTTTTTTTTTTTGTCTTTGACTTTCAATAATTTGACTCTAATATGGCTCAGAAAGAACCATTTATGTTGAATCTATTTGGGGCTCTTTGCACTTCCTGGAACTGGATATCCATCTCTTTCCCAAGTCTTGGAAAGATTTTTATTTTCATTTTATTAAATATGTTGTTGTTACATTTTTCCTTCTCTTCTCATTCTGGAATGTCAAATATTTGTTTGCTTAATGGTGTTGTGCAAATCCTGTAGGTTTTCTTCATTCTTTTTTATTCTGTATGCCTGTATTACATCGAAAGACCTGTCTTTAAGTTCTAAAATTCTTTCTTCTGCCCCGAGATCTTCTAGTCTGTTGTTGAAGCTCTAGACTGGATTTTTAAATGTCATTTATTGAATTATTTGGCTTTAGAATTTCTGTTTTTTTATGATGTTTATTTCTTATGTTGAATTTCTCATTCAAATCATTTTTCCGATTTCATTGTTTTGTCTATTTGTATTCTTTTTTTTTTTCTCGCTTAGTTTCCTTAAGATTATTAGGGTTTCAATTCTTTTTTCTGGAATTTCTTATATTTCCTTATGATTGGAGTCTGTTACTGGAGAATTAATGTTTTTTCTTGGAGGTCATATTTCTTTGCTTTTTCATGGTTGAAACATCCCTATGTTGATTTCTATGCATCTGGTAAAAAAGTCACTTCTTCCAGTTTTATTGAAGCTTTCATAGGGAAAGACTTACTTGTATAAATGGGTCTTGGTGTATCAGTTCAATGGAGTGTGTTGGCCTTGGTTCTAGAAGGACATAAGTAGTGTGGTCTCCATGTAGTTTCTTCAGCTATAATCTACACTAATGACACTTGTGAGTTTCTCCATGGCCTAGACTGAGAGAATTTGTGGTGATGGTGGTGCAACTTTGCTGGCATGGCTTGCCAGGCTGTTTCTCAGGTTAGGAGTGCATGTGTGCACACAAAAGATCAACCAGATTAGGATTTTGCTAGGTGGTGTTGGGGCCACAGGGCTGTTACTCTAGCCAGAAACACGAACATACAATTGCTTGGCTAGCCTGAGGATGTTCTTGCTAGGAGCAGCTCACAGGTTGTTTCTCAGGCCTGGGATATGGTTACATAGCTGCTTGGCATGTCTGATGACGTATCTACGGAGGGAAACCACAGGCTGTTTCTGAGCCCTAGGAACAGCTGCACAGCTGCTTGGCTGGTCTGGGGGCAATTCTGCGGGAGGTGGCCCACAAGGCTGTTTCATAGGCCTGAGACATGGGCCTATGAAACAGGGCTGCTTAATTGCCCTGGGGGTCATACATACCAAGGTGGCCCATGGGTCTGTTTCTTTCACTTGGGACATGGGTTCACAGCCACTCAGTTGCCCTGGGGGCAGGTCTTCTTGGCATGGGCCATGGGGTTATTCTTTAGGCCTGGGAAGTGAATATATACCTGCTCAGCTGTCCTGGGGGTCTGTGTGCTGGTGAAGCCCATGGGGTAGTTTCTCAGGTTTGGGATGCCAGTGCAAGGCTGCTCCGCTAGTTCAGGGGTTGTGCCTACCAGGGGCAGCTTACAGGGCTGCTTGTCAGACTCTTATTGGGGGCACAGGCCAGTGGGTAAGTCAAGGACATCTCTGTGGGAGGTGGGGACACTGTGGGGCTGTTTCTCAGTCCTGGCATTGGGCACATAGTCACTCCACTGGCCTGGGGGCATATCAGCTGCTCAGAGGCTTAAGAATCTTTCTTTCTTGGGGGAGGGTGCACAGTGGTTTGGCTGGCTGAGGGTGGGTTTGCCCCAGGGAAGACTGGCAAACTGTTTCTCTGGCTAGAATTTCAGTGATGGTGGTTGGTTTCCCTGCTGTGCAGGACCGGAGTCACCACTGATTCTGGGCCCAAGCTTCATGCAGCTGGGGTTGTGGCATTCAGCCACCTGTGTGAACTTGGAATAATGAAGATGGAGCCCCACTGCTGGATAGGTGTAGTGGCTACCAGTCCCCAGGGCAAGACGCTCTCCAGAGGTGTCTCTGGCCTCAAGATGGTGCTTTGCTACAGCAGCTTGGCTCACAGTGGGTAGGTAGGGGTGGGAGTGCACACCTTGTGCACCTTATTCAGGGAAATATGGCTGTATGAATTCCTGATATCTCTCCAAACTGGGCTCAGGGTGTGTGAAGACTGTGGAATTCTTGTGTTATAAGGATTGTTTGTATTTGTAGTGGCAATGGGAACTGGTGGCAATCTTCTGCTTATCTTTTTCCTATAACAGGAATTCCCTCCTGACTCTAGGCAGATCCAATCAGGTAGGGAGCATTGGGGGAGGTGAGGCTGCAGAGGCCAGTTGCATCCTTGCTGGTCTGAACTTCCAATAACCACAGGTACGTGTCCAGTTCCCTGCTACATTCCAGTGCTCTCCCTTCAACACTCCAGTCAGATCTTAGCTGTTCACTCATTACCTTTGTCCTTTTTTTGTAGTGGGGGAAAATGTTAGGCATCTCTAGTCAGCCATCTTGCTGACATCTGTCACTCTTTTATTTTAAATAGCTTCTTTATTTTTCATTTTTCTTTTCTTTTCTTTCTTTTTCTTTTTCTTTTTTTTTTTTTGAGATAGAGTGTTGCTCTGTTGCCCAGGCTGGAATAGAGTGGCGTGATCTAGGCTCACTGCAACCTCTGCCATCTGGGTTCAAGTGAGTCTCCTGCCTCAGCCTCCCGAGGTGCAGGGACTACAGGTGCCCACCACCAAGCTTGGCTAATTTTTTTGTAATTTTAGTAGAGAAGGGGTTTCACCATGTTGGCCAAGCTGGTCTCAAACTCCTGACCTCAGAATATTCACCCACCTAGGCCTTCCAAAGTGCTGAGATTACAGGCGTGAGCCACTACGCCTGGCTACTTTGAGTCTTTCTTAATGGCTTTTCCATTTTGAGAGAGCCGTATTAAAATGGGAATATATGAAAGAAGACGTATTAATGCTTGAATTGCAGCCAATAAAAGACTATACTGAAGCTTTGATTTTTGTTCTAAGGTGTGGAAATTGGTGATGAAGGGGTCTAGAGACAGGATAGGAACAGTTTATTATATGGGAAAGGTGCCACAGTCAAGGTAATAAGTATTTGCTGGCAGAGGAACTTCTTTGAAGTATTTCAGAAGTCGCACAAGACTTTTTATCAAGGCTTCTAGCTTAGGCACACGATGACCATCTTTCTTTCTCCCTCCCCTCTTTCCTCTCTTCTTCCTTCATTTCTTCCCTTTATCCCATCCCCACCTCAGTTCACAGCTATGGTCTTAGAATCTAGAATGTTGCCTGGGTTAATCTATGTGTTGAATAAATATTTGTCGAGTAATATAGGCCTTTTTTCTAGGGCCTTTCAACCTTCTGATAAAATGATTATTAATTTAGGGTCAGTTAATGAGCTAATGGTGATCTTCCCCACTCTAGAAACATTTGCATATATGGTTCCAAAAGAAAAAAAGGCAGTGGAGTAAGCCATATCTTCATCTGAATCTTGGTTCTGACTGTGATTTTAGACAAGTTGCTTGAGATCTTTTAATTTGTTTTCTCATGTGTAAAGTGAGGATAAATTTATTATTACTTTTCAAGGTGTTATAAATATTAGTATTAATGCACCTTTGACAGGATAGGTTTTTTTTGGATATCAGGTTTTTGTGTTTTTCTTTCTAGGATAGCTTCTGGTTCCCCCCACACACCCCCAAGTCAGTTTGGTTTCATTCATTGCTTTGTTTTTCTCTTCATTTCTGGTCACAGAAGTATTTATCATTTTTGAAGCCTGGCTAAACCTCTTTAAATTCTAATTTTCTTTAAAAATCATGATAAAATACATAGAATGTAAACTTCACGATTTTAGCCACTTTCAAGTGTTCAATTCAGTGACATTAAGTACATTCACATTGTTATACAACCATCACCACCATCCATCTTCAGAGCTCTTTTAATCTTGCAAAACTGAAACTCTGTACTCAAACAAAAACTCCCCATGCCCTGCACCTCTCTAGCTCTGGCAACATCATTGTACTTTCTGTCTCTATGAATTTTGCTACTCTAGGTACTTCATGTAATGGAATCATGTAGTGTTTTTTTGGTGACTGGTTTATTTCACTTAGCATAATATCTTCAAGGGTGATCCATATCATGACATGTGATAATTTCCTTTCATTTTAAAGCTGAATAATATCCCACTGTATGAACACAACACATTTTGTTTGTGTATTCATTCATAGATACTTGAGTTGTATCACTTTTTTGGCTATTGTGAATCATGTTATATTAATCTGTGTATGCAAATATCTTTTGGAATCCCTGCTTTAAATTCTTTTGGGTATGTAACTGAAAATAAAATTTCTGGATCTCGTGGTAGTTCTGTGTTCAATTTTCTGAGGAACCCTATGCTGTTTTCCACAGTGGTTGCACCATTTTATATTGCCACCAATGGTGCACAAGGGTTCTGGGCTCTAATTTCTCTATATCCTCTTCAATATTTCTCTCTCCCTTTTTATTTTTTTAAATTTTCGAGATGGAGTTTTGCTTTTGTTGCCTAGGCTGGAGTAGAGTGGTACAGTCTTGGCTCACTGCAACCTCCGCCTCCTGGGTTCAAGTGATTCTCCTGCCTCAGCTTCCTGAGTAGCTGGGATTACAGGCACCTGCCACCATGCCTGGCTAATATTTTGTGTTTTTAGTAGAGATGGGGTTTTCACCATGTTTGCCAGACTGGTCTTGAACTGGCCTCAAGTGATCTGCCTGTCTTGGCCTCCCAAAGTGCTGGGATTACAAACAGGTGTCTCACCTATTTATTTATTTTTTATTGTACTTTGGGCTCTGGGGTACATGTGCATATCCTACATCCTGCAGGATTGTTGCATAAGTACATACATGCGACATCTGCCCCGCCCCCGCCCCCTGTTGCCTACATCAGGCATTCTCCTGGTGTTACCCCTCCCCATCCACCCCACCCCCTTCTGTCCCTCCCCTCCCCTCACCTCCCCACCTAGCCCAGTGAGTGTTGTTCCCTTCCCTGTGCCCAAGTGTTCTCATTGTTCATCACCCGCCTATGAGTGAAAACATGGGGCGTTTGGTTTTCTGTTCTTGTGTCAGTTTGCTGAGACTGATGATTTCCAGATTCATCCATGTCTCTACAAAGGACACGAACTAGTCATTTTTTATGGCTGCATAGTGTTCCCTGGTGTATATGTACCACATTTTCTTTGTCCAGTCTATCATCGATGGGCATTTGGGTTGGTTCCAGGTCTTTGCTATTGTAAACAGTGCTGCAACATGCATGTGCATGTGTCTTTATAATAGAATGATTTATAATCCTTTGGGTATATACCCAGTAATGGGATAATGGAATTTCTGGGTCAAATGGAATTTCTATTTCTAGATCCCTGAGGAATCGCCACACTGTCATCCATAATGGTTGAACTAATTTATACTCCCACCAACAGTGTAAAAGTGTTCCTTTTTCTCCATATCCTCTCCAGCATCTGTTGTCTCCAGATTTTTTAATGATTGCCATTCGAACTGGTGTGAGACAGTATTTCAATGTAGTTTTGATTTGCATTTCTCTAGTGACCATTGATGATGAGCATTTTTTCATATGTTTGTTGGCCTCATAAATGTCTTCTTTTGAAAAGTGTCTGTTCATATCCTTCATCCACTTTTGAATGGGTTTGTTTGTATTTTTTCTAGTAAATTTGCTTTAGTTCTTTGTAGAGTCTGGATATTTGCCCTTTGTCAGATGGGTAGATTACAAAAATTTTTTCCCATTCTGTTGGTTGCTGGTTCACTCGAATGATTGTTTCTTTTGCATACAGGAGCCCTTAAGTTTAATTAGATGTCATTTGTCTATTTTGGCTTTTGTTGCTGTTGCTTTTAGTGTTTTAGTCATGAAGTCCTTGCCTATGCCTATGTCCTGAATGGTGTTGCCTAGGTTTCCTTCTAGGGTTTTTATGGTGTTAGTTCTTATGTTTAAATCTTTAATCCATCTGGAGTTAATTTTTGTGTAAGGTGTGAGGAAGGGGTCCAGTTTCAGCTTCCTGCATATGGCTGGCCAGTTTCCCCAGCACCATTTATTAAACCGGGAATCCTTTCTCCATTGCTTGTTTTTGTCCAGTTTGTCAAAAGTTAGATGGTTGTAGACATGTGGTGTTACTTTTGAGGCCTCTGTTCTGTTCCATTTGTCTATATCTCTATTTTGGTACCAGTACCATGCTGTTTTGATTACTGTAGCCTTGTAGTGTAGTTTGAAGTCAGGTATCATGATGCCTCCAGATTTGTTCTTTTTGCTTAGGGTTGTCTTGGCTATGCAGGCTCTCTTTTGGTTCCATATGAAGTTTAGTGTTTTTTTCCATATCTGTGAAGGTGGTAGCTTGATGGGAATAGCATTGAATCTATAAATTACTTTGGGCAGTATGGCTGTTTTCGCCATGTTGATTCTTCCTAACCATGAGCATGGATGCTTTTCTATCTGTGTCCTCTCTTATTTCCTTTTTTTTTTTTTTTTTGAGACGGAGTTTCACTCTTGTTACCCAGGCTGGAGTGCAAGGGCGCAATCTCGGCTCACCGCAACCTCCGCCTTCTGGGTTCAGGCAATTCTCCTGCCTCAGCCTCCTGAGTAGCTGGGATTACAGGCATGCGCCACCATGCCCAGCTGATTTTTTGTATTTTTAGTAGAGATGGGGTTTCACCATGTTGACCAGGATGGTCTCGATCTCTTGACCTCGTGATCCACCTGCCTCGGCCTCCCAAAATGCTGGGATTACAGGCGTGAGCCACTGCGCCTGGCCCTCTTATTTCTTTGACCAGAGGTTTATAGTTCTTCTTGAAGAGATCCTTTACGTCCTTTGTTAGTTGTATTCCTAGGTATTTTATTCTCTTTGTAGCAATTGTAAATGGGAGTTCGCTCATGATTTGGCTCTCTGTTTGTCTGTCATTAGTGTATAGAATTGCTTGTGATTTCTGCACATTGATTTTGTATTGTGAGACTTTGCTGAAGTTGCTTTTTAGCTTGAGGAGGTTTTGGGCTGAGACAATGGGGCCTTCTAAATATACAATCATGTCGTCTGCAAATAGGGACAATTTGACTTTTTCTTTTTCTAATTCAATACACTTTATTTATTTTTCTTGCCTAGTTGCTCTGGCTAGAACTTCCAATACTATATTGAATAGGAATGGTGAGAGAGGGCATCCTTGTCTAGTGCCAATTTTTAAAGGGAATGCTTCTAGTTTTTTCCCATTCAGTATGATATTGGCTGTGGGTTTGTTGTAAATAGCGTTTATTATTTTGAGATACATTCCATCGATACCTAGTTTCTTGAGAGTTTTTAGCATAAAGGGCTGTTAAATTTTGTTGAAGGACTTCTCTGCGTCTATTGAGATAATCATGTGGTTTTGGTCTTTGGTTCTGTTTATGTGGTGAATTACATTTATAGATTTGTATATGTTGAGCCAGACTTGCATCCCCGGGATGAAGCCTACTTGATCATGATGGATAAGCTTTTTGATGTTGCATTTGGTTTGCCAGTATTTTATTGAAGATTTTTGCATCCGTGTTCATCATGGATATTGGCCTGTAGTTTTCTTTTTCAGTTGTGTCTCTGCCAGGTTTTAGTGTCAGGATGATGTTGGTCTCATAGAAAGAGTTAGGGAGGATTCCCTCTTTTTGTATTGTTTGGAATAGTTTCAGCAGGAATGGTACCAGCTCCTCTTTGTACGTCTGGAAGAATTCTGCCATGAACCCATCTGGACCTGGACTTTTTTTGATTGGTAGGCTATTAAGTGCTGCCTCAACTTCCGACCTTGTCATTGGTCTATTCAGGGTTTCAACTTCCTCCTGGCTTAGTCTTGGGAGTGTGCAAGTGTCCAGGAATTTATCCATTTCTTCCAGATTACTAGTTTATGTGCATAAAGCTGTTTCTAGTAATCTCTGATGGTAGTTTGTATTTCTGAGGAATTGGTGGTGATCTCCCCTTTTTCATTTTTTATGGCATATATTTGATTCTTCTCTCCTTTCTTTTTTGTTAGTCTAGGTAGAAGTCTATTTTGTTGATCTTTTTAAAAAAAACCAGCTCCTGGATTTATTGATTTTTTGAAAGATTTTTTTTGTGTCTCTATCTCTTTCAGTTCTCCTCTGATATTAGTTATTTCTTGTCTTCTGCTTGCTTTTGAGTGTCTTAGATCTTGCTCCTCTAGCTCTTTCAATTTTGATGATAGGGTATTGATTTTAGATCTTTCCTTGTTTCTCATGTGGGCATTTATTGCTATAAATTTCCCTCTAGACACTGCTTTAAATGTGTCCCATAGGATCTGGTACATTCTGTCTTCATGCTTGTTGGTTTCAAAGAAGATTTTTATTTCTGCCTTCATTTCATTGTTTATCCATTCGTCATTCAAGAGCAAGTTGTTCAGTTTCCATGTGATTATGTGGTTTTGAGTGTTTTTCTTAATCCTGAGTTCTAATTTGATTGCACTGTGGTCTGAGAGAATGTTTGTTATGATTTCCATTCTTTTGCATTTGCTGAGGAGTGATTTACTTCCAATTAAGTGGTCAATTTTAGAGTAGGTGTGATGTGGTGTTGAGAAAAATGTGTATTCTGTGGATTTGAGGAGGAGTGTTCTGTAAATATCTATTAGGTCCGCTTGGTCCAGATCTGTGTTTAAGTCCTGGATATCCTTGTTGACTTTCTGTCTCATTGTTCTGTTCAGTATTGTCAGTGGAGTGTTAAAGTCTCCCACTATTATTGTCCTGGAGTCTAAGTCTCTTTGTAGGTTGTTAAGAACTGGCTTTATGTATATGGGTGCTCCTGCATTGGGTCCATATATATTTAGGATAGCTAGCTCTTCTTTTACATTGATCCTTTTACCATTATGTAATGCCCTTCTTTGTCTCTTTTGATCTTTTTTTGGTTTAAAGTCTGTTTTATCAGAGACTGGGATTGCTACCCCTGCTTTTTTTTTTGCTCTCCATTTGCTTGGTAAATCTTCTTCCATCCCTTTATTTTGAATCTATGTGAGTCTTTGCACATGAGATGGGTCTCCTGAATACAGCACACTGATGGGTCTTGGCTTTTTATCTAGTTTGCCAGTCTGTGTCTTCTAATTGAGTCATTTAGGTCATTTACATTCAATGTTAATATTGTTATGTTTGAATTTGATCCTGCCATTTTGTTACTAGCTGTTTGTTTTGCCCATTAGTTGACGTGGTTTCTTCATTGTGTAGTTGTTCTTTACCGTTTGGTACACTTTTGCAGTGGCTGGTACTGGTTGCTTCAGGAGCTCTTGTAAGGCAGATCTTGTAGCGATGAAATCTCTCAGCAATTGCTTGTCCGTAAAGGATTTTATTTCTCCCTCACTTATTAAGCTTAGTTTGGCTGGATATGAAATTCTGGGTTGAAAGTTCTTTTCTTTAAGAATGTTGAATATTGGCACCCACTCCCTTCTAGCTTCTAGGGTTTCTGCCAAGAGATCCGCTGTGAGTCTGATAGTGTTTTCTTTGCGGTGACTCAACATTTCTCTCTGGCTGCTCTTAAAATTTTTTCCTTCATTTTAACCCTGGTGAATCTGATGATTATGTGCCTTGGAGTTGCTCTTCTTGAGGAGTATCTTTGCAGTGTTCTCTGTATTTCCTGGATTTGAATATTGTCCTGCCTTGTTAGGTTGGGGAAGTTCTCTTGGATAATGTCCTGATGGGTGTTTTCCAGCTTGGATTCATTCACCCCATCACATTCAGGTACACCTATCAAACGTAGAATAGGTCTTTTCACATAATCCCATATTTCTTGGAGGCTTCGTTCATTTCTTTTCACTCTTTTTTCTCTAATCTTGCCTTCTCATTTTATTTCATTGAGTTGATCTTCAGTCCCTGATATCCTTTCTTCTGCTTGATCGATTTGGCTGTTGAAACTTGTGTATGTCTCGTGAAGTTCTCGTGCTGTGTTTTTCAGCTCCATCAAGTCATATATATTCTTCTCTACGCTGATTATTCTAGTTAGCATTTCATCTTACGTTTTTTCAAAATTCTTAGTTTCTTTGCATTGCGTTAGAAGATGGTCTTTTAACTCAGAGAAGCTTGTTATTACTCACCTTCTGAAGCCTGCTTCTGTCAATTCGTCAAACTCTTTCTCTGTCTTGTTTTGTTCCCTTGATGGTGAGAATCTATGATCCATGGGAGAAGAGGTGTTCTGGTCTTTGATGGATTCATCCTTTTTGTGCGGGTTTATCCCATCTTTGTGGATTTATCTCCCTTTGATCTTTGAAGTTGGTGACTTGGCAAGGGATCTCTTTGAGTGTATGTTTTTGTTGAGGTTGGAGCTATATTTTTTTGGCCTGTAGAGGCACTGCTGGGCTGCCTCAGATTCAGTCAGGATGCTGGGTGGGTGGTCTTCCCCTGGAGTTTGTTTAGGCAAATTAGATTAGCCCCACCTTCCCAATGGCGTCTCTCCTTCCCCGAGCTCCATCTTCCCGGTTGGGATCAAACTGCTATTTTCGCTGGGAATCTCTCTAGCATGTGGGCTTCAGTTTGAGTTTTGTGGGAGGTGGGGCCTGCCAGGCCTTATGACCTGTTTCCCTGCTTTCAACTCTGCCTCTTGCTGTGGGACAGGTAGTTTCATCCCACTAGAGTTAGTCCACGCTTCCGCCCAGGTCTGTGCAAACTTGCGGCACCAGGTGGGAGCCATCACTCAGATTTGCATTGACAACCCATAGCGCCCCTCAGTCCAGCCGGGTTCTTGTGGACCGTGGGTTGCAGGAGGGATGAGGGAACCACAGGATCCAAATTGGAGGACCAAGGGGGTGAAGTCCCTGACCCTCCAGGCCGGCTGCACTTTCCAGGTGGGGATACGCCCTGCCCTGTCTCAGTTCTCTCTCCCTGAGTTGCACTCACCCTGCTTCTCTGCTCACCTTCCCTGAGCTATTTTCAGAATTCTACCAGTTCCACCACAACGAACATGGTACCTCACTTGGAATCATGAAGTCTTCTAGCCCGCTGTGCCTCATTTGTTGGGAGCTGCATTCTGGTGTTGCCTCCTGTCGGCCATCTTGGCACCCAACCTTCTTTTTTCTTTTTTTTTTTTAATAGTAGCCATCCACCCAGGTGTGGCAGCTGATGCCTATAATCCCAGCAATTTGGGAGGCTGAGGTGGGCAGATTGCTTGAGCTCAGGGGTTCAAGGCCAGCCTGGACAATATGGTGAAACCCTATCTCTACAAAAACCACAAAAATTAGCCAGGTGTGGTGGTGCATGCCTGTAGTCCTTGCTACTTGGGGGGCTGAGGTGGGAGGATTGTCTGAGCCTAGGAGACGGAGGGTGCAATGAGCCAAGATAGCACTACTGTACTCCAGCCTGGGAAACAGAGTGAGACCCTGTCTCAAAAAGTAGTATTAATAACATAGAAATAAAAATAAATAGCAGTCATCCTAATGGACATGACATGATATCTCATTGTGATTTTGATTTTGATTTCCCTAATGTTTAATGATGTCAAACAACTTTCCATGTGGTTTTGGCTATTTATATGTCTTCTTAGGATAAATGCCTATTCAAGTCAATTGCCCATTTTTAAATTAAGCTTTTTTTGTTGTTGTTGTTGTTGAATTTTAGGTGATCCTTATATATTCTGACATGAATCCCTTATTAGTTATGATTGACTGGATAAGACTTTTAAATTTTCTCTTTTTTTAATATTGGATTTTTAGTTGTTTTGTGTTTAGAGCAGAGGAAGGTATATTGAAGGAGAAGTTCACTGACTAATTGTGGCCAGAGTCCTTACTACCTTTTACTTTTTAAAAAGTGAATTTTATTTTTAAAAATCAAAATACGTGAATTTGCTTGTGTTATGATTACAATTATTTTAATAACAGCAACAAAAAAACTGTACATGAATGTAGGAAAGTATTAATTGCTATTTTTCTTGGTAATTTACCTATGGGTGTTTTTTTTCTACCACTTCTTTTTTGATTTAAAAATAATGATAATTAATTTCTATTATGATGATATAAATAGGCATTATTTAAAATAAGTAGGTTTTGTATGAATGACAAATGAGAGAGGCAAGTCGAAAGCTAAAATTAATTTCTTGGGTTAAGCAAGTATTTTATTTGGGGTATTTGTTGTATGTTTTGTTTTAGCTTATTATTTTTTGTTAGATGAGGCAGCATTGAACATGTGTGTACATACAGAGGAAGGAATTAACAGAGAAAAAAGCTGAAGAGGTGAGAGAGATACGACAATGGTGACTGATTGCTGGAGCCAGGTCCTTTAGGAAACAGCAAATAAGAATCCAAAGCACTCACAAGGGCATTGGCCCCCATCAAGAGGAAAAATAGCATAAATTTAGGAGAATGTGTAAGTGAATCTGCAGGCTTGGAGGCCTTGAAGCTGAGAGATGGACTCTATTTTCTCTAAGCAGTAGAAGTATCTTTTTTCAGAAAGTGTGTGGGAGGGCAAGTAGAAGTGGGCAGGTTATTTTGACACTCACAGTGTGATTAGGAGAGGGAGCTGCCTGGAGCAGGCAAAAGGCATTTCTGAGTGGCATTTAAATGGCTGCAGTAGGAAATAATTCATTTATTCTGCCAGCAATCAACCTGCTGCTACATGTAGAAGCATATACAATAGATAATTGGATTGATCTGTGGGTGAAAAAAAGGCATCTGAAATTCTGTCAAGAGCATAGTTGAAGATATATTGGGTCTATCGTGGCCGAATGTGGAAGGAAACCACTGATAAATTAGATCAAGACAGAAGGAATGTGAGATTGGGGCTCTCTGTGCAAAGTAGAAAGTGATGAGGTCTGAATAAAGGAGTAAAAAACTGGAAAATAGGAAGCTTTGGTCAGACAGAAGTTTTGAAGGATTTTTATCAGACTTGACTAAGAATTCTTAAATGTCAGATCTTTTCAAGTAATACTCAGAAATGTTTGTGTCTCATTAGATTCAATTTTATTTCCTTTTTGAGACAGGGTCACATGTCACTTTGTCACCCAGCATGGAGTGCAGTGGCATGAACATGGCTCACTGGAGCCTCCACTTCCCAGGCTCATGCGATCCTCCAGCCTCAGCCTCCTAAGCAGCTGGGACTGCAGGCGCATGACACCATGCCTGGCTAATTTTTGTATTTTTTTGTAGAGATGGGGTTTTACAAGTTGCCCAGGGTGATTTCAAACTCCTGGGCTTAAGTATTCTATCCACCTCAGCCTCTCAAAATGCTGGGATTACCAGTATGAGTCACTGTGCCCCGCCTTATTAGATTTTATATAAGAATTACTTTTTTTTTTTTTTTTTTTTTTTCCAGGGAGAAGAGAAGGGGAGGGTCAAGAATAGTTTCTTTTCTTATTTCTGCTTCTGTAGAAAATGTGTTAGGTCATTTCTTCCAGAGAAATATTTGTGTTATGTGTGGCCAAAATCAAGAAGTTGCTATTTATTAAATCTGCTAATGAAAATTTGAAAAAACTAAATTGTATATTACTAAATTGAAAATGTAAAATAGGGCCAGGCACAGTGGCTCATGTCTGTAATCCTAGCACTTTGGGAGGCAGAGGCAGGCAGAACACTTGGGTCAAGAGTTCACGACCAGCCTGGCCAACATGGTGAAACCCCGTAGCTACTAAAAATACAAAAAAAATTAGCTGGATGTGGTGGCACATGCCTGTAATTCCAGCTACTTAGGAGGCTGAGGCAGGATAATTGCTTGAATCTGGGAGGTGGAGGTTGCAGTGAGCTGAGATTGTGCCACTGAACTCTAGTCTGGGTGACAGAGTGTGACTCCATCTCAAAATAATTAAAATAAAAACTAAAAAGTGAAATAGATTTTTACATTAATTGCTAAGCCTGATTATAGCAAATGTTCTATTTGACATTGTAATATTAATACTTTATTCCTTTTCTTTATTATGGCATCCTGGTAATAAGAATACTTACACATTATCCTAGCACTTTGGGAGTCTGAGGTGGGTGGGTTCCCTGAGTTTAGGAGTTTGAGACCAGCCTGGGAAACACAATAAAACCCCCCATCTCTACTAAAATACAAAAAATTATCTGGGTGTGGCAGCATATGCCTATAGTCCCAGCTACTTGGGAGGCTGAGGCAGGAGAAGTGCTTGAACCTGAAAGGTGGAGGTTGCAGTGAGCCAAGATTGTGCCACTGCACTCCAGCCTGGGTGACAGAGCAAGAATCTGTCTCCCGAAAAAAAGGAATGACTTACACCATCTTCTGATCAGTATTGCGATAATTAGAATAACTTATACAATCTATTTTCACAAAGTAAATTAAATTAGGTAATATACATATATAGAGGAAAATTTGGGCAAATATTTTGTTGTCACAAAATTATCTGAATTTGTTTGCTGGAAGGGAGGAGAAAACCTTTCTCCTTTAACCTACCAGGTTCAGTAACTGGGGCCCTGCAAAATAAACTGACAAAAGACAGATTAGCAGGAGAAAACAGAGTTTATTTGTGTGTGTAGTGTGCAAACACATGGGAGAAACTCACTATTGAATAACTCAAAGAAGCGGTTAGACAGACCCCAGGGAGTAGATACTATTTTAACAAAAAGTGATAAATTTGTGGAAAAGTGGCAAGACAGAGGAAAAGAAAATTTAGGCTTTTAGAGACGGCAAACTTTGGAGAGAGAAATACATGGGAAAACTAATGGAAGATAAGCGCTGTTTAGTAAGGCTTGTTATGTAGCTTTCTCTTGGTGCTATCTCTGAGCTGTTAAGAGTTTAGAATTAAGTCTGGTGATTAAGTCATTTGGCTTTTCTTGGAGCTAGAGAGAGGGGGGAGGACTTTTTTTTTTTTTTGAGATAGAGTCTTGCACTTGTTGCCTAGTCTGGAGTGCGATGTTGTGATCTCAGGTCACCACAACCTCTGTCTCCCTGGTTCAAGTGATTCTCCTGCCTCAGCCTCCCAAGTAGCTGGGATTACAGGCATGTGCCAGTATGCCTGGCTAATTTTGTATTTTTAGTAGAGATGGGGTTTCTCCATGTTGGTCAGATTGGTCTCAGACTCCCGACCTCAGGTGATCCACCTGCCTAGGCTTCCAAAAGTGCTGGGATTACCGGTCTGAGCCATTGCGCCCAGCAAGGGAGGACATTTTTTCAAATGAGAATTTATGCCCAGTTTTTAGGCAAACATGGGTGGAAAGTTTTCTGGTGTTTGTGTGTGTGTATATATGTGTTTCGTGTCTGCTTTTTCTCAATTGCCTTCAGTTCAAAACAATCATTATGCCAAAGTGGCATATTTTGTGGTGGCATTTTCAGATTCCCTTTATTGTCTATCTTGATCAAACTCAGATTGCTTTTTCATTTCTTCACTGCAGGCTTTTTACATATGGACAGGGCCACCATTCTTCAGTAAAGTTGTCTGGGCTAAGATCCCTCATGTCTTTTGGTGGGCAGACTTTTTATAGTTAACTCTTATCTTTTCTTCCTACCAACAAAAAGAAGATGATTATTCCACTGGCTGCTAACCAATACCAAACTGACCATTGGACTAGTTCAGTCACTGCCTTTGAATATCTTCTTCTAAGCAGTGCCATTTAATAAACACTCTGTTCTGCAAATACTCAGTTATTCTTTCTCCTAACTTAAGAAACTCCTGAAAACAAAGCTCATCCAAGGATACCTCACTTATGGCCCTGTAAGAGATACCCTCGCCCCATTTGACCTATCCTAAATATCTTGCTGTCCATTTAAGGGTTGGTTTAATGTTTCTGTTCTGCTTCCAATGTGAAATTTTAAGTTCCATGATAATAGGGAACATGTTTATTCAACTTCTAAAAAAAACTACAATGCTTAAATATGTTGATTTCTGCAAGTAGGCCCTTAAAACTGCTTTATTTTTTATTTATTTATTTATTTTTTTTTTGAGACGGAGTTTTGCCCTTGTTACCCAGGCTGGAGTGCAATGGCACGATCTCGGCTCACCGCAACCTCCGCCTCCTGGGTTCAGGCAATTCTCCTGCCTCAGCCTCCTGAGTAGCTGGGATTACAGGCACGTGCCACCATGCCCAGCTAATTTTTTGTATTTTTAGTAGAGACGGGGTTTCACCATGTTGACCAGGATGGTCTCGATCTCTTGACCTCGTGATCCACCCGCCTCGGCCTCCCAAAGTGCTGGGATTACAGGCTTGAGCCACCGCGCCCGGCTAAAACTGCTTTATAAAGTTGATGACAACAGTGGTGGTATCAGAGAAACTAAGTTCTTCTTTGCTTTCTAAAGCTAGTAGTAGATTTCTGAGGTCTTACCGTTTATATTTAGAATGTGATATATGTTCCTATTATTATTTGCTTTTGAATGTAAGACATCATCACCCTAATCCTCCCTTCAAAATGAGTAAGACTGAGAGAAAAATAAAGGCTGTTTTTATCTCAATTTTAGTGGTTAAATTATGTGTATTTTTTACTTTAAGCTGCCTCAAATTCATTTTAGAAAATCTACACACTTATATATAAAAAGATGAAATTCCTGGAGGAAGTTTTTTTCCCCACGTCTCTAAGATTTCTAATCCCTCATTCCCCAACTCTCAGAAATCTTACATCCTGGCTCTTGGTCTTTTTCAGAATGGGTAACAAATTAGACCAGGGAAATTATAAAGCATACTTTGTTCATTTTATTATCTTTGTGTATCCCAAGAGGATGATGACTGAGGGAGAAAAACATACTTGTAATAGTGGCTAATTATGCTGCAGAGTTTAATTCACTGAACGATTTTCTTTTGAGATGATAAAAATGTGCGTAATGAAATAGTAGATGAAATAAATCACAAAAAACATCCTTTAATCAAAGTATTTAAGACATCTTTCATATGGGAGCAAGGAGAGAATGATTTACTGGAATTAAAATAATTATATGGCTCATAAAAATTTCTATTTATATATATATAATTCAACAGATCATTCCATAGAGTCTCAACTTGTTATTTTTCTGTCTCTCTTTCCACAGCTTCTTCTCTTTTTTCTGAAGGGCAGCTTATTCTCATTTAACTTCTATGAGCTTTGTCCTAAGAATGAAATAGGTAATAATAAGAAGGTGAAAACTGAGGCTTTAGTGTCTGTAGGGGTCACAAATAATTCAGTTGTACTTTTCTGGAATTTTGATTGTAGTTTTACAGGTTTTGAATCATGTTGGAAATCTTCCTCTCAATAGGGATTAGTAGAAAGGCAATTGATTTTAGTCTTAGCCTACATGTGAGTATTAGCTTACAATTTACAGTTGTATTAACTTTGGTCAGTCATTCAACCATTCCAAGTCTTAGTTCCTCATTTCCAGACTGGCAATAATAATAATTGTCTCATGGGTCGTTGTATCAAAGTATGTAAAAGGACCTTGTAACCATGAAGAGAGAGAACTATATCATCATTATCATCATCATTTTATGTAAGAAACTGGGACTAGTCAGAAAGTTTAACTATTTTTCCCAAGGACACAAAATTGGTTAGCGATAGAGCAGAAACCAAAAGCTGAGCGTCCAAATTCTTAGTTTGGATTCCTTCTCTTTGACTCTTTTCAAACGGCTTTATTTTAATCCTTGTTTTTCTCTCTCATTCTGTATGATTGGGTTTTACTGACCAGTAAATAAGAGTAAAAATTTAAATTGTGTTTTTCTTCTTTACAATTTTAAACTTGAGCTTGAGGGATGCCTCAAGCTCCAGTTTCAGAGGAAAGAGAAAGTGAATTCCTAAGGGCTCCCTTTTGCAGACCGTTTGGGTTGCGGGAGCTTGATTGCCCTTCACAGGAGTGGGACTTATTTTTGTATCTGGGAAACTGACCTTTGCTGTGGCTTTTCTGCCACAATAGGTGGTGGCAGGAGATGTGTAGAAGCTCACCACGCTGCATTGGATGGCAGAACTGCAAAATGCCAGACACAATTCCTAATCAGAAAGATCGTCACAGATGGGACCCTCCCAAGGATCTCCTTAGGTCAAGACCTTGCATTTAATCAACAGTATCCTTTGTCGAGAGGAGTAAGATACTGTCCTCTCTACAGAGTGTTCTAACTTCTTGTGTTTTAGTTAAGAGGGAGTAGAAATTGAATTGGGACAAAAGAGACTTGTGCCAGAGAGAGGGGGTTCATTTTATGTAGTTATAAGTGCAAAAAAGTGAAGCGTATGTTAAAAAGATGCATTTGACAGGAATGTGTCTCTAGGTGACTTTAGTAATGCAATTAGTGTTTCAGTTATGCACTTCTTGCTAACATTTTCAATTTGTATCAGATTGTTTCCTTTTTAAAGGAAACAGCTAACAGAAAACAGCTAGGGGATGTCCAGTGGAAAATTTAGAACCGCATGGGAGAAAGTATAGTTTCAAAATCAAAGGACACAGTGATATAATGCATTGAATAAAGTGAAGGTTCAAATACACATTTTCCAGCCTGCCAAGACCAAGTAATTTTATCCCGGTAATAAACAAGGACAGAAAAAGATATGTTTTAGGGAACATATCTTTTGATACAAACTACAAGGGATGTATCAAGGGACATGCCAAGAAGAAATACTATTTACAGACATTTGGATACCTGCAATAGAAAATATCTTTCGTAAAATTAGTGAGGGAAGTTGTTAAGTATCTAAGAATAACAAGAAATGAAAGGGAGATGGATTTTCTTGAGAATGGCAGCTGAAACTGTGTGTGTTGTATAGGAAATGACTTGCAGGAAAAGTGCAGATTCCTTTTCCTTGGTGAAGGAATTATACTGCATATGCAGAGGGTAGGGAAGTAGGGAGGCCTTATTTCACTGAATTGTCATAGAGAGTTTTGGGCCTTGGAGCCAGAGCACATGGGTTTGTATCCCAGTTCTGTTTTCTACGCTACTGGCTGTGAGGCCTGTAAGAAAGGGATAATGTATCATTTGGGAATATCTTCAGCTGAGAATACCCAATTAAATGTGGCTTAAACTGTAAAGGCATTAAATTATATCACTTAAAAAAATATTCTAGGGTGGCTCATGCCTGTAATCCAGGCACTTCGAGAGGCTGAGGCAGGTGGATTGCTTGAGGCCAGGAGTTTGAGACCAGTCTGGCCAACATGGCGAAACTCTCTCTCTACTAAAAAAAAAAAAAAAAAAAAAAAAAAAAATTAGCTAGGTGTGGTGGCATGTGTCTGTAGTCCCAGCTACTTGGGAGGCTGAGGCAGGTGGATTGCTTGAACTCAGAAAGCAGAGGTTGTGGTGATCCAAAATTGCACCAGTGCTCTCCAGCCTGGGAGATAGAGAGACCCTGTCTTAAAAAAAATAATAATAATGGCAAATTACTGCGGTACTGATGGAACAGTTCAATAACGTCATCCTGGATTTAGGCTCTTCGTGTACGTATGTGTGTGTTTTCCTTTGTCATCCTGAGAATATTGGTTTCTTATTGTTGGGCTAGTCAAGTCATGGCCCCAAGATGACCACCTTAGCTTCAAACTAATGCCTTATATAGTTATAGCCAAAGCAGAAAGACAAGGAGTAGAGGCAATGGGATTCTCTCCTCACAAGGGAGAGGGAAGAAACTCTTTCACGAAAGAGCTCTGGCAGACTTCTCATTAGTCCCATTGGTCAGAACTAGGTTACATCTGTTCCACTGGGCCACCCCCATAAACCACTGATTTAGTGTGGGGATGAGGTTGGGGCCTATCTTCTCCATGAGATCTACTAGCAACTAACTATGCCTGCTACAGGTAATATCTGTCTTGCAGGGTACCAGGGTAGTAAGCATTAGAGATAATACGTCTAAAGTTGTTAGTATTTCACCTAGCTTATCTCAGGCATGCATTAAATGACCATCATTATATAACTTTTAAAATCATTTGTACTTTTTCTACAATCTTTTATTTTACTGTGAACATTTGAATATAGTCATAATCAGTCATATACAATTTTGGACTCAGCTTTTATTTCATGTATCTTTATAGTATAAGTGTTTCCCAATGTCTCTGCATAGGCTCAATAAAACTTTAAAAATGACGGCATTAAATTCAGTCTATCAGATGACTACATTAGGATTTAATTTAATGTAATTATTTTTACATAGGATGCTTCCAGTTTTTTTTTTTTCCACTATTATAAGACATCTTTGTATATGTAAAACATTTTAAATTTTGGATTTGTTATTGAGGAGAGAGTCCAGGAGTGGCATTATTAGGTGAAAAGGCAAGACACAAATTGGCTAGCTGTTTACTAAACAATTTCTTTTTCTGCCTGACCCTAAAAGTAAACCACATTTCTCAATATTGCTTGAGCTAGATATAGCCAGTGACCGAATTGCCTGTGGAATGAGACATACTTGATGTACTCCACTTTCAGGCCTGATTCAGAAAGCCTCTGAAACCTCCATTCTCTCCCTTCTACTAGGCATCTATTTCCTGGATGACCTTGAGACAAAGATGGCAGAACCTACAAAAGTCTTGGACCCTGAATGACTGCCTGGAGTAGAACTACTCTACTCCCATGCTCCTCCCATGAGCAAGTAACAAATTTTAATATGGTAAGCCAGATATTTAGTGAGTTATCTGTTACAGCTGTTGTCAGCACAACTAAAATAGAAATTAGTACCCTGAAATGACTGCTACAATGAATAAGATGTAAAACTACTTTTATATATGTTCTTTTAAACTAAAAGAACCAAAAATAATTTAAATAAAAGCATTAACATAGCTGAGATAGAAAATTAATATGCACAAAGGAAGAAAACAAATCTACACATGCAAATTGCCTGAAATGATTCATAATTTATGTTAATATAAAGCAATTAATAAAATTATTTATCACAATAATTTCTAAGCTATGAGCATATTTAATTATTTTAGTTTAAGGCCCTCCAGTAATTAATTAATAAATTATTTTAAAATCTTGTCGATTATTTCTTTTAAAAACGTTATAGTATCCCATGCTTGTGGCATGATATAGCCCTGTGAGCATCCAATCTGGGACATACTAGGCATTTTAGTAAGCCTGGTTTGTATCCCCAAAGTTAAGACCCTGAAGTTGTGTCCAGACCCATCCTAGCAGAAGAGATTGATTTAATCTAGACCTTTGGGTAATCTGGAGGGCCCCAAGCAACTGGCTGAGCAATAGCAGTACAGGATGATGGTTGTTTTTTGTGCCCTGTGGGAGGCATAGCCTAAACAGAGCTGGGTAACTCAGATTGTCAGGAAAGTCTTTTTGGGACAAGGATTGCCAGGACTCTTAGCATATAATTAGTTAACCATGCTCAATAGCTCTGAGCGAGCCAGGTATTTCTCAACTGATAAATGATAAAACATAGATCACGATATAATTCCATGCCTGGCCTAGAGTGAGCACGATGCTGATGATGATGATGATAATCAAGCTACTGGACTTATCTGGTAATGTTGACTTTCAACTTCTAGTAGCAGCAGGGAGTCAAAACCTGAGTTTAAATTGTGTTCCCTGCTAGGCCAGCTCTAGTCGACAGCCTTAATCTCAATGAGGATCTGAGATGGCGGCTGAGAAGAGAAGTAAGTACTTGAGTTTGATGCAGGAGCAGCAGTTCACAAGGGTGAGAATTACTGCAATGTTTAGTTTAGGATAAACAACTGATACAACTGAACTCTTTCCTTACAGTGCTAGTTAAATAAGTTGTTATAGTGAGTGAAATAGCATATGGCAGGTTAAAAGAATGATTTAGATCTATGTGTACTGACTTAGGAACATCTCTAGAATATGGTCTTAATTAAGTGAGAAGCAAATTTCAAGCAATCTATAAAGTAGGATCATTATTTATGAAAAAGAATTGAATACTAAGAGAAAGCCATCCAAATTTGTCCTATTTAGTCAACTCAATTGAATTAAAGTCTTTTTTTTTTTTTTTTTTTAAATTACTAACATTTCAGGTTTCTCCTCCATTTCTCTTCTCTTCCCTAAGGTGGTGATTCTGTATATTGAGCATTTGCCAGTCCCTTGTGCTAAGGAGGGGCAGTGGGCCCTGTGTCCCTATAGTGCTTGTGGGTCTCCCTTTTGTCTTTGCTGGTCTATATCAAGATAATGTCTTATATTTTTGGCTGCTGCTCACTCTACTGGAATCTGTGGCTGAACTTGGCCTCTGGTGAATTCTAGATTTCTTCTTCCTGCTTGGTAAGGAACCTATAGTCTTCCATGGTATGCTGAGTGCTGGGTGCCCCCTTGAAGTCTGGTTGTGATCTTAATCAGTTCCCAGTAAGAAAAATCTACCTTGTGGTTTCAAGCCACAGGGTCACCACGGGCCCTGTTGAGACAGCTACAATGGGCTTGCCAGCCTGCACCAACACTTACTTTTCATTGGCACATGACAACTTTTGAACTGTTAGGTAACTTTCATATCACATGTGAGCAGAAGGAGATCCTGAACTTAGAATTTCATTTTGCTTAATCAGGTTGCAACTATTGAGAGTCCTGTTTAATGAAGCAGGGAAAAGCCCCTTAAACTCTTGCAATTCCAACATAATAGGAATTATAATCATTTATTGAACTATACATATTTGTTTCCCTTATACCAAATTTATATTCTATTGTTTTATTTCTGTACCTTTCTGTAAATGCAATTTTTAAAAAACCCATTTACAATCTTAGTGTTATCCTTTTGAAGATAATTTAAGTAATAGTTGGGTTTTGAGGTGCTGTTGATAGTGACCACTGGCAGCAAAGGCCAGGCTGAGGTATCTTACCTGACTTAGTGGGCAACAGATGCCCTAGCAGTTAATATCTTTGAAGTAAGACTGAAAAAGAAAAGAAGAAACCCAAAAATATCTCACATGGTAGCTGTCTGGATGACTCTTACTTTCCATCTTCCTTCAAGGTTAAGCCTGAATGTCCTGTCTCCAACAAAACTTTACCTAACCCACTAGAAATTAGGTTAGGTATTCTATTAGGTCCTTATCCTATCATAGCAGTTAGTGTAATTTTTTAAATGGCTGTTTTAAATTTGTATCTTCTTACTAGAAAGGAAACCGCATGAGTGTCTGTCTTATTCACCATTGGACCACTCTGCCTGGAATAGTGCCTGGTCTATAGTTGGCATTTAGTATACATGTGTTGAAAAAAAGAAAGAAAGAAGGAAGAAAAAAAGGAAGGAAAGAGGAAATAAAGCAATATGCTTATTGAAGGTGCCAATAAATAATTGATTGGGTTGGGGATTGATATGGTTTGACTGTGTCCCCACCCAAATCTCTTTGTGAATTCTCATGTTGTGGAAGGGACCCAGTAGGAGGTAATTGAATCATGGGGCAGGTCTTTCCCATGCTGTTCTCATGATAGCAAGTAAGTCTCATGAGATCTGATGGGATTATAAAAGGGAGTTTCCCTGCACATGCTCTTTTTTTGCCTGTTGCCATCCATGTAAGACATGACTTACTTCTCCTAACCTCTGCCATGAATGTGAGGCCTTCCCAGTCATGTGGAACTGTAAGTCCATTAAACCTCTTTTTCTTCTCAGTCTTGGGTATGTCTTTATCAGCAGCATGAAAATGGACTAATACAGGAAATTGGTATCAGGAGTGGGGCTTTGCTGAAAAGATACCTAAAAATGTGGAAGTAACTTTGGAACTGGGTAACAGACAGAGGTTGGAACAATTTGGAGAGCTCAGATGAAGAAAGGAAAAAACAGGAGGGTTTGGAACTCCCTAGAGACTCGTTGAATGGCTTTGACCAAAATGCTGATAATGATATGGACAATAAGGTCCAGGCTGAGGTGGTATCAGATGGAGATGAGGAACTTGTTGGGAATTGGAGTAAAGGTGACTCTTGCGATGTTTTAGCAAAGAGACTGGTGGCATTTTCTCCTGCTCTACAGATTTTTGGAACTTTGATCTTGAGAGAGATGATATAGGGTGTCTGGTGGAAGAAATTTCCAAACAGCAAAGCATTCAAGAGATGACTTGGGTACTGTTAAAAGTATTCAGTTTTAAAAGGGAAATAAAGCATACAAGTTTGGGAAATCAGCAGCCTGACAATGTGATAGAAAAGAAAATCCCAGGTTGGGCGTGGTGGCTCATGCCTGTAATCCCACCACTTTGGGGGTCTGAGGCAGGTGTATCAGGAGGTTAGGAGATAGAGACCATCCTGGCCAACATGATGAAACCCCATCTCTACTAAAAAAACACAAAAATTAGCTGGATGTAGTGGTGCATGCCTGTGGTACCAGCTACTTGGGAGGCTGAGGCAGGAGAATTGCTTGAACCCAGGAGGTGGAGGTTGCAGTGAGTCAAGATTGCACCACTGCACTCCAGCTCTGTCTCAAAAAACAAAAAAAGAAAAGAATATCCCATTTTCTGAGAAGAAATTCAAAATGGCTGCAGAAATTTGAGTTAAGTAACAAGGAGCCAAATGTTAATTCCCAAGACAATGGGGAAAATGTCTCCAGGGCATGTCAGAGACCTTTGTGGCAGCCCCCCTCCTCACAGGTCTGGAGGCCTAGGAGAAAAAAATGGTTTCCTGTGTCAGGCCCAGGGTCCCTCTGCTGTGTGTAGTCTAGGGACTTGGTGCTCTGCATCACAGCCACTCTAGCCATGGCTGAAAGGGGCCAACATAGAGCTTGAGGTGTGGCTTCAGAGGGTATAAGCCCCAGGCCTTGGCAGCTTCCATGTGGTATTTGGCCTGTGAGTGCACGGTAGTCAAGAATTGGGTTTGGGAACCTTTGCCCGGGTTTCAGAAGACGTATGGAAATGCCAAGATGTCCAGGCATAGGTTTGCTGCAGGGGCGGGGCCATCATGGAGAGCCTCTGCTAGGGTAGTACAGAAAGGAAATGTGGAGTTGGGGTCCCCACACAGAGTGTCTACTGAGGCACCACCTAGTGGAACTGTAAGAAGAAGGCCCCTGTCCTCCAGACCTCAGAATGGTAGTTCTACTGACAACTTGCCCTGTTTACCTGAAAAAGCTGCAGACACTCAATGCCAGCCCGTGAAAGCAGCCAAGAGGGAGGCTCTACCCTGCAGAGCCACAGGGTAGGACCTGTGGGAACCCATCTCTTGCATCTTTGTAACCCAGACGTGACATACGGCATCAAAGGAGATCATTTTGGAGCTTTAATATTTGACTGTCTTGCTGGATTTAAGACTTTCATGGGACCTGTACCTCCTTTGTTTTGGCCAATTTTTCCCATTTGTAATGGCTGTATTTACTCAATACCTGTAACCCCATTGTATATAGGAAGTAACTAGCTCGTTTTTGATTTTACAGGCTCATAGGTGGAAGGGACTTGCCTTGTTACAGATAGACTTTGGACTGTGGACTTTTGTGTTAATGGTAAAATGAGTTAAGACTACGTTGGGAAGGCATAATTGGTTTTGAGTTGTGAGGACATGAGATTTGGAGGGGCCAGGGGTGGAATGACATGGTTTGGCTCTGTGTTCCTACCTAAATCTGATCTTGAATTGTACTCCCATGATTCCTACATATTGTGGGTGGGACTTGGTGGGGGATAATTTGAATCATGGGGTAGTTTCCCCCCATACTGTTCTCATGGTAGTGAATAAGTCTCATGAGATCTGACGGTTTTATCAGGGGTTTCCACTTTTGCATCTTCCTCAGTTTTCTCTTGCCTCCACCATGTAAGAAGTGCCTTTTGCCTCCTGCCATGATTCTGAGGCTTCCCAGTCATGTGGAACTGTAAGTCCAATTAAACCTCTTTTTATTTCCGGCTTGGAAATGGTGATGCATTTGGTGCCATGTGGTGTTCAACCAAGGTCCTCAGCTATAGCATTCACAGGCCGTACCTGCAGGCTCATGCTGTGCTCCTTTGCCTGTGACCAGGCTGGGGGTCCTGGGTAGCTCCAACCCTTCCTCATATCCTCTGGGAGTCAACTGGTGGAGAAAGGAGGAGGAAGTGCCTCATCGACAGAGCCAACAGTATGTGCAAAAGCATGGAGGCCGACTGCAACTGGGAAAAGATTCATAGTTCTATTTGACTGGAGAAGAGAATTCAGGATGAAGAGTGGGAAATGAAGCTAGAAAATCCACACTAATAATTTTCATAGTAACTTTATTTTAATGGGTATTCAACACAACACATAAGCTAAACAGGTGGCACTGGGTCAAGGGCTTTAAGGGTGACTGCATTTTGCTCTCCCAGCCACACTGCTGGTGACTTGTTTTTTGCTCTGATGTTAATTTCTCCCCTGCCCTCCGCTGCCCCTGCTTGGTATCACAGGAGATTACAGTTCCCAGGCTTTGTTGTAAACCTTGTTACCAGCGGGCTTGGTCAAAGGAAGACACTGGTGGGAGACTAGAAAGAAGGAAGACGGGAGAAGTAAGAATGTTCCTTCCTTTTCTTCAGCCTCTGGGGAGGCTTTCCACAGGAGCTCCATCTCCTCTTATGTTCCAGCTCCTGCCTGGCAGCCTGCTCCCACTGCTGGCCCAGCTCCTGCCAGGTAGGCTCACCATGAGCTATAGCTCACCAGACCTATGTTCCTCTAGTTCTAGGAATGGTAGTGGCATTCTGGTGTTGACAACCTCTGGGTTGCTTTACCATCCCCTGTTTGTTTGACTGCTCAGCCCTTCTGTCACCTGTTTAACCCATGTGTTGTATTAAATTTCTGCTCTTTGAAATACTAGAGTGGTTTCAGTTTTTCTGACTAGGCTCTGACTGACAACCTCTAGGGGAGGCAGACACTATTTATAATCTATTTAGGGTGAGGAAGCTGAGGCTTGGGAAGGTCAAGTGACAAGCTCCAGGTTTTACAGCTAATGAGTGAGGGAGGGTGGGCTGCATCTGTTGGGAAATGCCCTTGGATACCAGGAATAAGGTTAGATCCTGCAGGAGGTGGAGACCCGCAAAGACTTTACTCCAAAGTGACATAATCAGAGCTGTGTTTTAGAAAGGGCACTCTGGCAGAATCATCTTTCATCTCCAACATGGGGGCTTATCTCTGCCAAACTACCCCGGTTTTCACACAGATCTAAATTGTCAAAAGGCACAAAAATGCCTTGATTTACATTCTTTCTGTTCTTTTTGTTCTCTTAAATTGTGTGCTATATTTTCTACAGATTTAGCCAAGAATCACTTCATTAATGAAAAACCTTCTGTGCCTCAAACCTGTTGTTTTACTACATGCCCAACTAACTACCTTTTAGTGGAATGCTTTCAAGTCCCTGTATATTACATCATAGTTTACAAACACCTCTTTCCTTAGAGTTCTTTGGGCCAAAAGGTGTACAAAATGAACCCATGAGATGTACATTATTCGTGAGAATATAAGATTTATTCCACACATTTGCACAAATAAATGAGAAAAAATTATGTTTTAATACACACTTAATTATGTCTTACAGGTGTGCCTGAATTACCAAGCAGTTCAATTATAAAAATGTAGGCAATCTAAAAATTTGCCACTCCTAATGTATCTTCTCATGGAAACATTTTTTAAAATGTATTTAGATTCAGCCAGTTCAAAATAACTCTTGATCTTATAAAGTGTTAATAGTCCATATTTCTTTATTTGAATACAATGAGACTCATACAACTTGTAGAATGCATAGTATTATACAAAATGCAGGTATTGATTAATCTGCAAAATTGTAAAAAATTAAAAATAGTGTCTATAATCTTTCAATACCTGTTGCTATGAAAATTTACGCTTGCATTTTACATTTTTGGTGAAAGATCTTGTGCGCTCATGAGAACCTGCATGCATGGTGATGAAGAGCGTGGATTCTGGACCCCAGGTGTGAATTCAGATAACCTACTGATCAGCAAATTGTAATTTAATCTCTCAGCCTTCATGTGTAAAACAAGCCTAAGGATAACACCTACATTATAGGATTGTTGTGAACACGAAATGAGTTAATGTGTGAAGCATTTAGAGTTGTGTCCAGCATAGAGTCAGCATTAGTCATTATTCCTTATCAGCCCATGATTTGGCATTAGAAGTTTTTATTCTCAACACATAAATAAAAAAAGTGGGAGCATTAATATATTTATGGGAGGAAATGTGATATATAATACATTTTCTAAGCCCCAACTGGTAATATTAAACTATGTCAGCTTCATTTTAGTGAATGTCAGCAGCGTTCATTCTTTCCTGTGATTGGATGGGAGTCCTCATACTCCAAGTCACTTGTGGTTGTTAGTGCTATGAAGGCAAGCCTCCAAAATTTGCAGTCAAAGAGAGGGTGAGGGTAGAGACTCCGAGTATTTGGCATGTGGAAGCTGGGGGAGGGCACTGGGGACCTCCTGTGAGGTGGCTGCTCCTGCGCTGATTTCCTGCTATGCATCTTTCTCTTCTCCAGTGGCACCAGACACAGGGCTGCTTACCTCTATTCCTTCCAGTGCTACTCATGTCTGATAGGTATTCTTGACCTAGCCCAATACGGAACACAATATATTCTACAGGTTGTCTTCATTCCTCTGAGGAAACTACACATTCATTTTGGAGATTTTTAAGCTCTAGAAAACATGCTGATAATAACAAAAAAGCTGGGAGTTAAAGCAGAATGTGAGGCTCTGCTCTTGTTCTCCTTTGCTTGGGATTCCTCCTCACTTCGCTAGAGCTGTGGTTGCTCTACATTCTGTCCTCTGGCTTCTCACAGCAGAAGGATAGAGGGCTTTCTACTGAAATTTTAGCCACTCTAAAGGGATCTGAGTGGTGTCTTTCCACCAGCTACCTAGATATCATTAAAAGAAAAAAAAGAGGAAGCTAGGTACCAGTGCTTCCTTCAAAGTGTTGACTCTCTTTTGGTCATGCTCCAGTGCTTGCAGGCTGCAGGTAGTTGGTTTTATGATTTCTTTAGAGTTTAGAGCTGTTATCTCTGAAATGGTTGGTATGACAGAAATTACTTGGCCAGTAACAGAAATGGAGCTCCTATATTTGATCTAAAATTTAAAATCCATCCAGAGAGTTCTTAATATCCTTGATTGCATGTTTTCAGTTGTAAAATTTCACAGTTCTTTCAAAACAGTTGAATTTAAATGCTAAAATTCTCAATTTTATATTTTTATTTCCTGAATACATTCATCATAATTATTTTAAACTTTGTATCTGATAGTTCCTTTATTGACTCCATTATGGATTTGTTTTGTTTTTCTTTTAAAGTACAATTACAATTTCATCATCATCAATTAAAATTTTAAGACCAGACATGGAAGAGGGAATACAGTCCATTTCTTGATCTTCCTCATCCTGCTAGCTGTAACCCCAATTTATTTGCTTCCCTTTGCCACCATATCTGTAAAAAAATTTATTCTTACTTTTTCCATTATCTTTATTCATTTGTTCCTTAAACTCAGTCTGAGTAGGCATTCTCTCCTAGCCCTTCACAGAAACTATTTTTACATGTTATTAGTGGCTTCCACATTGCTAAATCCAATGATTATTTGTCAGTCCTCATCTTATTTTACCTGTCAGTTGATGATTCCTTCCTCCTTCATTCACTATCTTTACTTGGCCACCAGAACACTGAAACTCTTACTTTGCTGCTCACTGGTTGCTCCTGTTCTTTCTCCTTTACTGCTTTTTCATTGCCTGTCGTTCCTCCCTCCCTTCCTTCCCTCCTCCTCTTCCTCCTCCTCCTCCTCCTTCTCTCTCACTCTTTCTCTCTTTTTCTTATCCTGGATTGACCCAGTTCTAAGTTCTTGCTCCTCCTCTCTTCTGTAGCTGCAATTACTACCTCAGTGATCTCAACCTGTCTCATAGTTTTAAATGCCATCTATACATTATAATTTCCAAATTTTTATCTCCAGTCCAGATATCTCTTCTAAACTCTAGACTCGCGTATTCAACTCTCCATTTGATATTTATGCTTGGATTTAAAATAGGCATCTCAAACTTAATATGTCCAACGCTGGGCTCCAAATCTCCCCCACAAGGCTAGCTCCATCAACAGATTTCTCCATCTTAGTTTATGATATCTTCACTATTCCAGGGTCTTGTGCTAAAATTTTCACAGTCATTCTTTTTTCTCTTTAATTAGTTAATTAAAAAAAATCTTTATAGAGCTATAGCTTACATTACATGAGGTTTACTCATTTAAAGTGTACAATCCAATGTCTTATAGTGTATTTAGAGTTATATAGCAATCAGCACAATCTAATTTAGGGCATTTTTGTCATTCTGAGAAGAAATCTTGTGCTCATTAGCAGTCTCTCCCATCCCCTGCCCACCCTCCACTTCTGTCTGTTTCTTTTTATCTGCTTTCTTTTCCTCTGGGTTTTAAATCATGTTGTCTTTTTGTACACTTTTAAAAATAGGAGTGCCAAACATTGTATATGAAAACCCAGTAAAGGTAGTTTCAGATTTTGTATGATGGTGTCTTACTCTAGAGAGGATTTCTGGTGTGCAACTAGCTATGGCACTAGCAATGAAAGCAGTTCACCACACTCTAATCAGGATTGAATGATTCAAATTTGGTTTTCAGTTCCTTTGAGGATTGGTTTATTTATAGTTCAGTTACCCTAGAATATAGCTCTTTGGAATCAAACATGTAAATCTGTTATACTTGCCAGGGCCTTTATGCCTGTGAACTTTGAATCCTTCTGGATTATTAGTTTACCGAAGTTTTGGAGGAGGAAAAAAAATCTTTTCCTTTACCCTATTACATTAAGTAACTAGGGGAATGTGAATTAAACTGACAAGACAGATTAGCAAGAAAGAAAGTTCATTTGTGTGTGCAATGTGGATATACACAGGAGTGCTGAAAGATGAGTAACTCAGAGTGGAGATTAGAATTTGATGTTGATACATCTAACTTAGGAGGGGAAAGGGAGTGGGGAGAAAAGGTTCCTATTGGAAGAACAAATAGGTCCCTTTAAGAAAGACAAATGGGTTTTTAAAACAAATGAGAGAGAAGGAAGCTTTTGATGTTTATTTATGCAGACTGGTCTATCTCCATGATAATCCCTGGAGAAGGGATTTACAGTAGGCTTACTTTTGATCTCTCTCCTAGGAATAGACCACTTGAAGAGGAAATTTATAGCAGCTATTATTTCTCAGAAAATTCTGCTTTTCATCAGATTATAAAACCTCTGATAAGACTTCTTTCTGCGTTTTTCAAATCTCAAATATCTTCAGCTTAAAATAACCTTTCTTAAAAAAACATTTACTTTAGGTTCAGAGGTGCATGTGAAGGTTTGTTACATAGGTAAATTCACGTCACAGGGGTTTGCTGTAGAGATTATTTATTTTATCACCCAGAAATTAACTCTAGTACCCAATAGTTATCTTTTCTTTTGTTGTTGTTTTTTTTTTTTTTTTTTTTTCATTAAAAAGGTTTTCAAATCATAGAGACAGGGTCTCGCTGTGTTTCCCAGGCTAGTGTCAAAATCCTGGGCTCAAGTCATCCTCTTGCCGCAGCCTCCCAAAGTGCTGGTATTTCAGGCATGAGCCACCGCACCTCACCCTAATAGTTATCTTTTCTGCTCTTTTCCCTCCTGCCACCCTCCACTCTCAAGTAAAACCCAGTGTCTTTTGTTTCCTTCCTGTGTTTATAAGTTCTCATCATTTAGCTCCCACTTATAAGTAAGAATATGTGGTAGTTGGCCTTCTGTTACTGTGTTACTTTGCTGAGGATAATAGCCTCCAGTTCTATCCATGTTTCTGCAAAAGACATGATCTCATTCTTTATTATGGATGCATAGTATACCATGGTGTATATGCACCACATTTTCTTTATCCAGTCTGTCACTGATGGGCATTTAAGTTGATCCCAATGTGTTTGCTATTGTGAATAGTGCTGCAAGAACATTTACATACATATGTGTTTATGGTAGAATGGTTTATATTCCTTTAAGTATATACCCAGTAATGGGATTGCTGGGTGAAATGGTAGTTCTGCTTTTAGCTCTTTGAGGAATTTTCATACTGTTTTCCACGACAGTTGAACTAATACACTCTCACCAACAGTGCGTAAGTGTTCCCTTTTCTCCACAACCTTGCCAGCATCAGTTATTTTTTAACTTTTTAATAACAGCCATACTGACTGGTGTGAGGTGGTATCTCATTGTGGTTTTGATTTGCATTTCTTGAATGATTATGTTGAGCTTTTTTTCATATGCTTTTTGGCCACATGTATGTCTTCTTTTGAAAAGTGTCTGTTCATGTTCTTTTCCCACCTTTTAATGAGGTTGTTTTTTCTTGTAAATTTAAGTTCCTGAAAGATGCTGAATATTAGACCATTTTAGATGCACAGTTTGTGAAATTTTCTCCCATTCTGTAGGTTGTCTCTTTACTCTCTTGATTGTTTAGTTTGTTTTGCAGAAGCTCTTACATTTAATTATATCCCATTTGCCAATTTTTGCTTTTGCACAATTGCTGTTGGTGTCTTTGTCATAAAATCTTGGCCTGTTTCTACATCCAGGATGGACGCCTAGGTTGTCTTCCAAGGTTTTTACAGTCTTGGGTTTTACATGTAAGTCATTAATCCATTTTGAATTTATTTTTGTACATGGTGTAAGGAAGGGCTTCAGCTTCAGTCTTTTGCATATGGCTAACCAGTTATCCCAGCACCATTTATTGAAGAGGAGTCTTTTCTCCATTGCTTGTTTTTGTCAGCTTTGTCAAAGATCAGATGGTTATAGGTGTGCAGCCTTATTTTGGGGCTTCAATTCTGTTCCATTGGTCTATGTGCCTGTTTCTGTACCGGTACCATGCTGTTTTGGTTACTGTAACTCTGTAGTATAGTTTGAAGTTGGGTAACATGATGCCCTCAGCTTTGTTCTTTTTGCTTAGGAGTTCACTGGCTATTTGGGCTCTTTTTTGGTTCCGTGTGAATTTTATAGTAGTTTTTTTTTCTAGTTTTGTGAAGATGTCATTGGTAGTTTGATAGGAATAGCAATAAATCTGTAAATTTCCTTGAGAAGTATGGGCATTTTAATGATACTACTTTTCCTATTGAGAACCCCTCAAATTTGAGACAGGTCTTAGTTTCTTTAGAAAGCTTATTTTGTCAAGATCGAGGATGAGTGCCCATGGCACAGCTTCAGTAGATCCTGATGACTTGTGCCCAAGGTTGTCAGAGCATAATTTTGTTTTATACATTGTAGGGAGACATGAGACATCAATCAACATATGTAAGATGAATATTGGTTCTGTCTGGAAAGCCAGAACTACTCAAAGAAAGGAGGGGGCTTCCAGGTCATAGATAGATAAGAGACAAGTGGTTATATTCTTTTTAGTTCTAATTAGTTTCTCCAAAGGAGACACAATCAGATATGCATTTATCTCAGTGAGCAGAGGGGTGACTGAATAAAATGGGAGTCAGGTTTGCTCTAATTATTTTTCACTTTGACTTTTCCCTTTAGCTTAGTGGCTTTGGAGGCCCAAGATATTTTACTTTTACTTTTCCTCTCTTTTCTTTTAAAAAAATCTTTTGAAGAAAGCATTTTAAAAGAAAACGAGTCTCTGGTTCCAGGTTTCATCTGATGTCTCATGGCTAGGATGATTTATTCCTAGACAGGTAGGCCCCTAGTTATTAGGAAAGTGCATTTTTAGAAAGTTGTGAAGTCTCATGTCCTATGAAGAGAAAATTGGGGAGGAAGGAGAAGAACAACAACAAACAAAAGAACAATACTGGAAAACTGACATAGGCCACGTTGCTCTGAAGTCTGTACATCAGTAGGCAGGTACAAAAGTGGCTTTTGTATATAAATAGGTTGCTGTTGTTTTCTTCTGAAGTTTAAGTTGTCTAGCTTCAGTTAGCAGACCTTTATGAAAGCACAGCTTAGTTTTCAGTGACTCAAAATGAGGGAAAATGGGGAAAAAAAGAAGGAAAAAAATTGTAAACATTATTTTGAAAACTTATAGTAAAAAAAAAAAATTAGAATTTGGTCCAAACTGTAGAAAATAATAAAATTTAAAAACATTAGGCCAGACTAGACTCTAACAACGGGTATACTGTATAGTTTTTAAAACATAGTTTTTCCTTTTCTAGTTTCCCATGTTTACTAAAGACAGATCATAGTAGGACTGGTTTGCTTTGTTGTAGTTGGCCTAACTATTTGTATATAGTGCAGCAAGAATAATTATTTTTTACATAGGGTTTTAAATTGGTTTAGATGAAACTTTGTTCCATAGAAGAAATATCAGATAAGACTTTTTTAAAGCCAAGCCCAGGCATGAATTTGTGCCATCAAATACTTAAGAGTTGGGTGGTCCTCTCCTTTTGAAGCTCCAAGATAAATTTGGAGCTTCTGGGCCTGTCAGAAAGTGACATTCTTTACTTGCCACAGCTCAGAAAAACTGTACAGGGGCTGTGTAGACAAAGGTATGAGGTCAGTTTTTCCAAGGTTCTTTTATTGGCTCCATAAGTCAAGTTTGATACCTTAAAGGAAAGCACACTGTGTCAGTTAAAGCCCTGCTAAAATAACCAATTTCTCCAATTGCATCCTGTTACAAATGAAAATGGATTCTTATTGCACGTATGCAAATAATTGTATTGCCATAAGTTAAGAATACTCACAAATAGTTTCTAAATTCTAGAGAAATCAGGTAGAGAGAAACCATTGCTTGATTAATAACTGCAAATGAAAATGTATGCTGGCAATTTTTAAGACATTTCCAATATTACTTTACCAATAATTTTAAAGCTATATTATTTATTAAAGATTTTACTTAAGTTATGTAAATTTGAAAAAGTATTTGACTAGACTTTTCTTTTTTCCAGATAAAGTGTTTGATTCAAATACTTTATTTTCTTAAGCCAATTAATCAGAGCACCTTTATATATTTTTAGTAGTGAAACATTGTGTACATAACACATAAATACATGGATGTATTAGGCATGCTGATAGAAGTGCATTTTATAGATTTATTTATTTATTTACTTATTTTTGAGATGGAGTCTCACTCTGTTGCCTAGGCTGGATGCAGTAGTGCGATCTGTGCTCACTGTAATCTCTACCTCCTGGGTTCTAGTGATTCTCCTGCCTCAGCCTCCCAATTAGCTTTGATTACAGGCACATGCCACCATGCCTGGCTAATTTTTGTATTTTTAGTAGAGACTGGGTTTCAACATGTTGGCCAGTCTAGTCTCGAACTCCTGACCTCAGGTGATCTGCCTGCCTTGACCTCCCAAAGTACTGGAATTATAGGCATGAGCCACCGCTCCCACCAGTTTTATAAAACCCCTTTTTTTTTTTCCCTGTCTTAGACTTTCAGATTTTTGATAACTTGTTTCACAATCCTAGGCAGTTGTCAGCTAAACAGCTTTAAATTTGCATATTAAAGGACACAACTCAGGTGAAAATCAAATAGCAAAATTTACATCATAAGGTATAGAGAGATAAAGTCTGGTGGTGCCAGAACGAGATTAAACATAGATGCCAATCAAACATAAAATTATAGAAATCTATCATAGGATTGTATAAGGAGTCCAATTTTATTTAGATAGAGACTACTTATCTTTTAATTGGGTCTCTGAGCTCTGGGCAGAGCCCACACTGAATCCTGGGTCTGCACAAAGAGAGAATTATGAGATTAGATCACATGATGGTTTTCCAGTGCACTTTAATTTTTTTTTAAAAAAACAAAGACATTTATAAGTGTCTAAACCAAACTCTTCCATAAAAAGCCAAGAATAACTTCTGTTGCAATAATTATTTTAGTCAAAAAGTGTAAACAAACAGGTAACGCAATACAAAAGTAAACAGTTTAAGAGCTGAGACAAACTTGACTGTTTGCATTCTTGACTGTTTACAGCCATAATGAAAAACAGGTTTCTCCTTCAAAGGGAGTCTGTCATCTTCATTTTCTTTAAGGAACCCAAGGCTATTACAAACTATTTTAGGTCCCCCATGCAGCAGAGGGTACAAGAGAAAGGAGAGACAGAATTCAGTTAACTAAGAAGAAATAAACCTTTGCTCAAAAAGAGAGAAAAGGTCCTAGGAGAAAAGCAAAAACAAAAATATAAAGGCCTTTTAAATGCAAACACACACATATGCACACATACACACACACAAACATCTTGGATGTTAGCTTTTAATTAAGCTGACTTTTATCCATTGAGCTCCTTTAAAAAAATCTTTTTAAATTTCACTATCATATTTCAGCTAGGACAAATTGCCGCTATTTCAGAAGTACAGCCATTGCTCTCTCTGTTTGGCCCTGCCAGCAAAAAGATGGCCTTGTTATGTAAATAAAGCTCCTTAGTAGTAAAAATCAAATATCATTTTTCTTGTTTTTTCCTTGTGCTGGCCATTTTTCTTAACCCTCTGTACCACCTTTTGTGTGTTTATGTGGCGGCGGGGGGTGCGGGTAGGGGTGGGGGATTTAGCCACTTTAAAGCACTTGCTCCCCATAATTTGGAACTTCATTCAGATTTGATGAAGTTGGGTAGAGTTGATCAAACCCAATGGGAAAACTGAAAAAACAACAACAAAAACAGAAACAAGTGACAACAAAACCAGTTACGCAAAACAAACGATTACACAACTTACATGGTTACTAAGTGCTATAATTAAGACCAGCTGGTTGTTAACCTTAGTCAAGACAAAGCCCCAATTCAGCTACATACTTAGGGCTGGCTCTCATGTTCTGGACCACTCTCTACCATCCTAGAAGCAGAAAAAAACCTCATCTTCCCTGTTGAAAGTGAGCTCAAACTCCGTAAAGGAGTTACCTGCCTTCCATCATCATGAAAGCAGGAAAACTTGCCTTCCTTGTTGGAAGCAAGTAAAACTCCTCCACAAAAAGGGAGTTGTGTAGCAAAATATAGATATTGACCAAATTTGGGAGATCAAGATTCTCTGGAAGGGGTACTCCCAGGCCTCAGCAAATTGTAATATTGGTTTGAGCTATAAAGATGGCTCATGCTGGTACCAAGCACCAATAGGAGATTTGTCAAAGGTCAGGAGGGGCACCTCCACTCAGAATTTCTTCGTGGTTACCAAAATGAGAAACCCCCACATTTGAGACAGGTCTTAGTTAATTTAGAAAATTTATTTTGCCAAGGTTGAAGATGTGTGCCCATGACACAGCCTCAGTAGGTCCTGACAACATAGGCCCAAAGTGGTTAGAGCACAGTTTAGTTTTAAACATTGTAGGAAAACATAAGACATTAATCAACATATGTAAGATGAACACTGGTTCAGTCTGGAAAGGTGGGACAAATTGAAGTGGGGAGGGGGCTTCCAGTTCATAGGTACATAAGAGACAAATGTTTGCATTCTTTTGAGTTTCTGATTAGCCTCTCCAAAGGAGGCAATCGGATATGCATTTATCTCAGCGGGCAGAGGGGTGACTTTGAATAGAATGGGAGTCAGATTTGCTCTAATCAGTTCTCAGCTTGACTTTTCCCTTTAAATTAGTGATTTTGGGAACCCAAGATAGTTTACTTTCACACTATTTAGCTATGACCATGGGATGTGTTTCCATTTGTTTGTGTCTTCTCTGATTTCTTTGAGCAGTGTTTTGCAACTCTCATTGTAGAGATCTTTCACCTCCCTGGTCACCTGGATTCCTAGGTATTTTATTCTTTTCGTGGCAATTGTGAGTGGGATTGCGTTTCTAACTTGGCTCTTGGATAGCTATTTTTGGTATATAAGAACGCTAGTAATTTTTGTGCATTAATTTTGTATCCTGAAACTTTGTTGAAATTATTTATCAGCTGAAGGTGCTTTTGGGCTGTGACTATGGGGTTTTTTAGACATATAATCATGTCATCTACAAAAAGAGATAGTTTGAGTTCCTTTTTTCCTATTTGAATGCCCTTTGTTTCTCTTGCATGATTGCTCTTGCTAAAACTTTCAATTCTATGTTGAATATGAGAGAGAGCATCCTTGTCTTGTGCTGGTTCTCAAGGGCAATGCCTGTAGCTTTTGTTCATTCAGTATAATGTTGGCTGTGGGTTTGTCATAGGTGGCTCATTATTTTGAGGTATGTTGCTTCAATATCTAGTTTATTGAGAGTTATCAACATGAAGGCATATTAAATTTTACTGAAAGCTTTTACTGCCTCTTTTGAGATAATCATGCTGGAATTGTCTTCAGTTCTGTTTATGTGATGAATCACATTTATTGATTTGGCTATGTTGAACCAACCTTGCATCCTGCGATGAAGCCTTCTTAATCACGGTAGATTATCTTTTTGATGTGCTGCTGGATTCTGTTTGCAAATATTTTGTTGAGGATTTTCGTATCAATATTCATCAAGCTTATTGGCCTAAAGTTTTCCTTTCTTGTGTTTCTGCCAGGTTTGGGTATTAGGATGATGCTGGCCTCATAGAATGAGTTGGGGAAGAGTCCCTCCTCCTCAATTTTTTGGAACAGTTTCCGTGGGTATGGTGCCAGCTCCTCTTTGTACATCTGGTAGAATTTGGCTGTGAATCCATCAGGTCTTGAGCTTTTTTTTGGTTGGTAGGCTATTTATTACTGATTAAACTTTGGAGTTCATTATTGATCTGTTCAGGAAATCAACTTCTTCCTGGTTTAGTCTCAGGAGGATGTATGTGGTTTTTTAGTTTGTGTACATAGAGGTGTTCTTAGTAGTTTCTGATGATTATTTTTATGTCTTTGGGGTCAGTGGTAACTTTACTTTGTCACGTCTAAGTGTGTTTATTTGGATCTTCTCTCTTTTTTCCTTTATTAGTCTAGCTATTGGCCTATCCATTTTATTAATTTTTTCAAAAAACCAATTCTTGGATTCATCGATCTTTTGAATTTTTTTGTGTGTCTTGATTTCCCTCAGTTTCACTCTGATTTTGGTTATTTCTTGTGTTCTCTTAGCTTTAGGGTTGTGTCCAAAGTGGTCAGAGCACAGGGTTGATTCTTGAATTAATTCTTTCAGTTGTGATGTTAGGTTGTTAATTTGAGATCTTTCTAACTTTTCCATGTAGGCCTTTGGTGCTATCAATTTCCCTTTTAACACTGCCTTAGCTGTGTCTCAGATATTTTGATATGTTGTATCTTAGTTCTTGTTAGTTTCAAATAACTTCTTGATTTCTGCCTTAATTTCATTATTTACACGAAGTCATTCAAGAGAATGTTGTTTTTATGTAATTGCATGGTTTTTAGTGATTTTCTTAGACTTGACTTCTATTTTTATTGTTCTGTGGTCTGAGAGTGTGTTTGATGTGATTTCAGTTCTTTTGCATCTGTGGATGATTATTTTATGTTCAATTATGTGATCAGTTTTAGAGAATGTACCATGTGGTAATAAGAAGAATGTTTATTCTGTTGTTTTGGATTAAAGAGTTCTGTAGAAGTCTATCAGATACATTTGGTCCAATGTTGAGTTCAGGTCCTGAATATTTTTGTTAAATTTCTGCCTCAATGATCTGTCTAATATTGTCAGTGGAGTGTTGGAGTCTCCCACTACTATTGAATGGGAGTCTATGTTTCTTTGTAGGTATCTAAGAACTTACTTTATGAATTGGGGTGCTCCTGTGTTGGGTGGTTATATATTTAGGATAGTTAGGCCTTCTTGTTGAATTGAACCCTTTACCATTATGTAATGTCCTTCTTTGTCTTTTTTGATCTATGTTGAAGTCTGTTTTATCTGAAATTAAGATTGCAACCCCTGCTTTTGTCTATTTTCCATTTGCTTAGTAGATTTTCCTCCATCCCTTTCTTTTGAGCCTATGGATATCATTTTGTATGAGATGGGTCTCTTGAAGACTGCATACCATTGGGTCTTTCTTTTTCATCCAGCTTGCCACTCTGTGCCTTTTAAGTGGGGCATTTAGCCTGTTTACATTCAAGGTTAGTATGGATTTGATCCTGTCATTGTGTTGTTACCTGGTTATTATGTTGGCTTGTTTGCATGATTGCTTTACAGTGCACTAATCTGTGTGTTTTGCTGGTAGTGGTCTTTCCTTTCTATATTTAGTGCTCCTTTCAGGATCTGAAAATAACCTTTATACTAACCCTGATGTCCCAAATGGTTCCCCATCTAGTCTTTGTTCAATTACTCAGCTTCTCAGATGTTGATTTTGGAATCAACTTGCTTTGCTCAACTCATTTGTCTCATAGGAAGAGATTCCTGGATTTTGATTTTATAATCCTCAGGCTAGAGAGCTCTCCAATGCTTTGCTTTGCTTTGCTTTTCCCTCCC
>NW_022437014.1:3565247-3567628 GCF_009761245.1 Sapajus apella
ATTTTTAGTAGAGACGGGGTTTCACCATATTGGCCAGGCTGGTCTCAAACTCCTGACCTCAGGTAATCCACCCGCCTCAGCCTCCCAAAGTGCTGGGATTACAGGCATGAGCCACCGTGCCTGGCCTATAATCCTCAGGCTAGAGAGCTCACCAATGCTTTTCAACAGCTTAAAAATTTTCTTTCATCTAGCTTTTCTAGTTGTTCTCTGCAGAAAAGTAAGTTTACAAATGGCCTACTCTGCCCTTGCAAGAAGCAAAACACTCTAGGTATCATTTGAAAGACTTAAAAAAAAAAAGATAGGAACACAAATAGGTCTCAGACTAACTAAGCCTCTTTCTAGCTCCACTTGTAGAGGAATCCCTCAAAAGTCTACAACCCAGTGGTTAAATCCCTCAAAAGTCTACAACCCGATGGTTAAATATGTTGCTTGAGTTCTGACTAGAGGTAGTCCCAGGCTCAGTCAACTGGAAGTAGTAAAGACATTCTCAGTTTCATGTGGAAACTAACCTGAATCTTCTACTCCAGTTAACTCTAGTTAACCTCCCATTGCAGGGTTACAGGACAAGCAATGGAACCTGTGAAACCACTTAGTCATACTTGTTACAGCTGATCGAGCCAGTCATGCACTTGAATGTGGGAAGTTATTGCATGCCTCTCTCCATCCTCTGGCAAAGCAACCTTTACTCCACTTATGTCTCTGTTTTCCTCTCATTCCTCTGTTGATCTCTGGTGTTTACAAGGCTCTGAATGCTTAATATATTTGGGTTTAAATACTCCTTTAATTTAATCATTGTTTTAAAATCTGGTCTACTCTTAAATGTGGAGCAGTTCTTGTGGTGATGTTTAATATATGATTAAAAAAATCATTTTGGAAGTTATTAAGTTGATCATAAGAACATCTATTTTATAACTTGGTTCCATTTATTACTTTTTAATTTCTCCTGGAAGCTGATTGCTTGGAAAAACATTTTTTTTCCTCCTGCTGCTTTGCTTTTGGAATGGTACTTGTCCAGAAAAACAAATCCAATTTTGATTGCTCAGAAAAAGTATCTTTTCATATTATTGGCAAAACTGTACAAAATTAAGTAGGACAACAATGTAATTAGCCAATTAAGTCTGACCTTTTTGCATTTGCCTTGTCTTCATCAGATTTTGTTATGTGTATCTGGTCTGCCTTTTTTTTCATAAAAATAATTTCAGATTTCAAAGTTATAAATCTAACAGTTGTTAAATGTTAAACAATTTATATTACCACACATTCCCTTAAAAGAAAATGAAGTCTTCAGTACATCACCCCTCTGCCCCCAAATCCTTCTCTGAGTAGAAAGAATAACAACTAAATTTATTTATTACCTGCCCTGCTTCTCCCCTTACTCAAATGCTGTTGTGTGTTATATCTCTGGGCTCAACTCATTCCCTGTGGGTTGAGGGCATCGTCAAGGACCTGACATGATACTCTGTGTGTAGGTTCTACCTACTCCTTTGGTCTAATGATATGCTTCAAATAAGGTTATATCTTAAATGTGTTCTGATTATCAGTAACTTTTTGTTTTTCTAAGTTTATGTTGAATACATTTAAACTTATTATTGTGTTAAATGTTTTACATACATTATCATATTTCATTCTAATTACAGTGCTATTTACTTCATTTTAAAAATAAGGAAACAGATTTAGATATATCTTGTTAAAGCAATATAAAAGATCATGATTGGAAAATGGTGGAAGAAAGAATAAAGCCCATGTATTTTCCAATCCAGAGCTTTAATATTTATGCTACGTTGCAAGTGTTTTTTTTTTAAATAGAACTTTGTTTTTCTGTTCTGCCACCACCATCCTTATCTCACATCCTCCCCCACCCTGCCTTGCCAACTAAGTTGCAAAAACAGTGGGAGGATCTTAAATAAAAAGACAAAATCCAAACCATGTATATTAAAACATCAAAGGGGAAAAAAGAACTGGCAGCAAGATTGACAATATACCTACAATTTAAGAAAGTACAAAACCATCTGAAGATTTCAACAACAGTGGTACTAACTTTAAAAGAGAAAAATTATAAAGCAGTTATGTGAGAAAGTTATCTGCTATAATGCTCAAAGACTATTTAGATCTTGAAAGCATAATAGGGGAATAAAAATGTCACTGGAAGCGATAAATTGCATAATTTATTCAGAAAAAAGAATAAGTTATAATAGAAATATGTCTCTCAAGGAATATGAAGTCACAGCTGAAGCACACAATGATAGTGCTAAAGAAGTGGATTTATTCATGTAACAATTCTTCTTTGAGTACTTACTAGTAAGTTCTGGGCCTTGGGGATACCAAAATGAACAAAACCATGAAAGCTGCTTCTCTTATGTCGCTTATACCCTAGGGAGGGA
>NW_022437014.1:3567728-3579915 GCF_009761245.1 Sapajus apella
ATATATATATATATATATATATATATATCAAATTTTAGGAAATAATGAGTGCTATAGAAAAAAAAATGCCAAAAGAGAAATATTATCCTTGGGTTGGGGACAAGGTTGCTAGTCTGTATCGGGTTGTCAGGAAAGGCTTCGTTGGTAATGTAACCTTTGCACAGATAGCTGAAGGCAGTGAAGCAGCAAGCCATATGGACACTGAAGGAAGAATGTATTAGCTGAAGAGATCAGTACGTGCAAAGCTTGTGAGGCTGGAGCGTGTGTTCCTGTTTGAGGAATGTCAAGGAGAATTCACCCCTATAGGTGAGGGCATAAATACAGGAAATGAGAGGGAGACAGAAAACATGTCACGTGAGGCCTTGAGGTCAATGCAAGGTTTTGACTGTAAGGAAGAGGAGACGCATTTGGAGGGCTTTGAGCAGGGCAATGTCATAATCCAGTGTATGTTTTAACAGGGCCATTCTGGTAGCTATGCTGAGGATCAACTGTGGAGGGCAAGGGAAGAAGCAGAGAAATCCTCTAAGAGGTCACTGTAAAAGTTCAGGAAGGAGGTGGCTGGGCTGGGTGGGCTGTAAATGGTAAAATTTTGGAAATACTTAAAAAGAGTAGAAAGATTCCTTGTGAGATGGGAGAAGAAGAGGAGCCGCAAGGATTACTCTGAGGTTTTTAAATCAGATTTACTTAAAGAACAGATTTGCCATTTACAGAGATGGGGGAGACAATGGGAAAAATAGGTTTGGGTATCGGATATCCCAAGTACTTTGGGAAATGCCTGCTAGACTCTTTTACATGTAGTGAAGGTATTTTCTATTTACAATAGTTCATATATTAAATTCCAGTTATGAAAACTTATACTTAAAGCAATTTCCTTTTTCCTTTAGGGCATAGTTGACATCATTATGTTTTGTTTTTGTTTGTGACAGAGTTTTGCTGTGTTGCCCAGGCTGGAGTGCAATGGCGTGATCTGGGCTTACTGTAATCTCTACTTCCTGGGTTCAAGCAATTCTCCTGCCTCAACCTCCCAAGTAGCTGGAATTACAGGTGCCTTCCACCACACCTGGCTAATTTTTGTATTTTTAGTAGAGTCGGGGTTTCACCACGTTGGCCAGGCTTGTCTCGAAATCCTGACCACAGGTGATCCGCCCTCCTTGACCTCCCAAGGTGCTGGGATTATAGACGTGAGCCACCGTGCCCAGCTATATTATTTTTTAAACTCCTCACTTATATATAATATATGCCCAGTAAGTATTTATTGAATGAATGTTGTTCACTAATATAAAGTAAGAAAAATGTTCAAACTGCCAGTAAGTAGTTTAGTGATTTTAATTTAGGTTTACCTTGTAAAGTTTCTTAGGTTTATAGAAAACATGAAACACAAAATATGGAATATAATTTCTATTCAAGATCACATAATTTATATTTCTTAATATCTTCTATTATGTTTACATATTTCAGTTGTATAAAATAGAGAAAACTCAAGATTTAACTATTACAGATCTTTAAATGGAATTTTTGAAAAATATTTTGGAAAATGCTATACTTGCATTTAGGGAGGGCACCCTACATTTAGAATTGTGCAAAAGTTAAATTCTAGTTATGGAATCCTCCCTTTAAAGCAATCTTTGTTTTCTTCAGCTCTTCTCTTTACATTTAATATAAATTATTTTTCTGAAATCTAACAGTTTAAGCTAAACTTTCACAGAGTCACCTCTTATTGCCAGATGATACTTTCTTCCTTACATGTAAGCTTAAGTATCACTATTAATGGAATATAAAATGTGTGTTTCTAATGCTGCAATTATGGTGCTTGATTTTGGAGAAAAGTCATTGATTTGGCAAGAAAATTCTATAGCAATAACTGTCTTTCACTAGATAGTGGACAAAACATTGTGTTCAAGATCAAAATGTTCCTGCTTTCTTGAAGTTTCCTCTTTCATTTTTAATGGCTCCAATTATTTCAATATGTTGATAGCAAAGTGCCTTTGGTGTATCAAGTATAATGCTTAATTGTTTGCATCCTATCGAATGTAATGCCACCATTAAATTTTTCCCTTAAGTCACTTAAGTATTCAAGTAGCTAATAAAAAACCCAATTGTTAGTCTCATTGTAAAAACAGTCTGAGGCAGTTGAATTGGCAATCAGTTGTTTTTGTATATTCCTTCTTTGCCAAATAATTTCTTAGGTTCACATGTATCCAGTAGAGAGAAGATACAGGAAGCCCGCTGAGCTTTCTGAAAGGCAGAAACCTTAAACTATTCAGGGTGATAAACTATATGGTTCTATGTTATTATATACTATATAATTTAATTTTTTTACTCAGTATATGGTAATGGTCCTGTTGTGGTCTGTCATCTTCTGGGCACTTACTTCAACTTTGGAACCTAATACGATTCCAGGCTTAGATTCCAAAGGTAACATAAGGACAAAGGTAAAAGAGAGTGGCTGGGTGCAGTGGCTCATGCCTGTAATCCCAGCACTTTGGCAGGCCAAGGTGGGTGGATCACCTGAGGTCAGGAGTTTGAGACCAGCCTGACCAACATGGTGAAACTCCCTCTCTACCACAAATACAATAATTAGCCGGGCATGGTGGTACACACTTGTAATCCCAGCTACCAGGGAGGCTGAGGCAGGAGAATTGCTTGAACCCTGGAGGTGGAGGTTGCAGTGAGCTGAGATTGTGTCACTGCACTCCCACCTAGGTGACAGCAAGACTTCATCTAAAAAAAAAAATCATGAGTATCATCTGAGAGCTTATTCAAAATGCAAATTCTTAGGCTTATTGAATCAGGATCTGCGGTGGTGGGTTCTAGGAATTTGGTTTCAACAGGCTGTTGAATCAAGTTTAGCCTAAAACTTTCTCCTTACATATTTTAAGTTTGGCTTAAAGGTATCTCTAGACATTGTGGTCGGTAACCTAAATGGAATCGTAAACACACTGTACTCTTGAGCCAGCCACTGAGCTTTGGCCTATCAGATGTGGCCAACTGTTCAAACCATGTTCAAATAAGGCAAACAGCAAACTGTAACCAATCCGGTTGTTTCTGTACCTCGCTGTTTCTGTACGTGTTTTCTGTACTTAACTTTCCTTTTTTTGTTTTCTACCATGTGGCTGTGCTGGAGTCTGTGAGCCTACTCTGGCTCCAGAGACTGCCCAATTCACAATTGGTTTTTGCTCAATTAACTTTTTAAAATTTAACTTGGCTAAAGGTTTTTTTTTTTTTTTTATTAAAAAAAACAAAAACAAAAACAAAGCTCTTCGGCTGATTTTGATGTATACTTAAGTTTGAGAATCTTTGTAGCATTCCCCACCCCCTTACTTCATTTCTAGTGAAGGGTTTGATGGTTATGTTTATGGAAAATTGGTTTGTAGGCCCAGATATCCAGATGTTCCTATTGTTTCAGAATCTCAAACTTGAGTGAACATGGAATTACGTAAATACAGGTCTTGTCTTAGTCTGTTTTGTGTTATTTTAACAAAATACCAGAGATTGGGTAATTTATAAAGAAAATAAATTTGTTTTTTTATAGTTCTGGAGGCTGGGAAGTCCAAGATCAAGGTGCTGGCAGGTTCTACATCTGGTAAGGGCTGCTTTCTGCTTCCGAGATGGCACATTGATGCTTCATCCTCTGGAGAAAAGGAACGTTGTGTCCTCACATGGTGAAACGTGGAAGGGCAAAAAAAAGACAAACTCCCTCCAAGCCCTTTTATAGGAGCATTATTTATTCAGTCATAAGGGTGGAGTAACTTAAGGGTTTTTCTCCAAGGGCTTTTTACTTTTGCCATCCATCTAGGATGCCTTTGTGGTCTAATCTTGCATAATATATAATCCCATGCTATCATTACAACATCACAGTTTACTAGCGTGATTAAAGCTTTGTGGTACACTGCAGTATTTCTAGTTAAACCGAGGGGTAAACTGATGCTTTTAATATCAGCCATAATTCTCAAACATTTTTTCTAAAATGTATCTTTCCCCTGATTTATTTAGTAGATTGTCATAAAAATGCTAGATACTTCCTTTGATAATTTAAGATTTTAACATATTTCATAATGATCCTTATGGATATTATTGTGTACTACTATTCATAAAGACTATATTAATTGGCTGAATCTGTACAAATTAGGAAATATTTTAAGGATATAGCAACTGGCTTACCAATTAAGGACTGGGGCTAGTGGAAGTCGTTTGCATAGGTGGGAGAAATCTTTTATCACTGATATTAGAATTGCCAGTTGATGGGGATTTTAAAAAACAGATTAACTTCTAGTTTGTTTTGCCATTGTTTTAAACTTTTATATAAAAATACAGCCTTTTGTTGACTATGCTCATGGAAGACCAATCCCATGGCCCCATCCTTGGTATACTACTGGGATACAGAGTACTAGAGAGAATAATATAATGAGTATCTTGGTACTTATCTTCTGGCTTCGTCAAATCTTAGTATTTTATCATAGTGACTTTAGATTTGTATTATAATGAAATGAAACATTACATTTATAACTGAAACTCCTGCGTAATTGTTTCCTCTGTTCTCTTCCCAGAGGTGGCCACTATGTTAATTTTCTACATTCCCATGCATATTTTTATCTTTTATCTTGGGATACATGTGTGTGCCCCAAAACAGTATGGCTTCTGCATATCCATATAGTATTATTATTTTTAATTAGGCTTTTAATTTTGAGGTCATTTTATGTTCACATGCAATTGTAAGAAATAATACAGAGATCCCTTGTACTCTTAGCCCAGTGTCTCCCAGTGGAAATATCTTGCAAAATCTCAGAGAAATGATTACAACCAGAATGTTGTAATCATTTATATGGTTTTTATATAATTAATCATTTATATTTTTATATAATTAATCATTTATATTAATATTTATATTGATATATAATTAATATTTATATTTTTATATAATTAATCATTTATATTAATCATTTATACATTAATATGGTGAAGATATAGAACATTTCTATCACTAAAAGGATTCCTCATGTTGCTCTTTTACAGCCACACCTACCTTCCTCCTGCCCCATCCATCCTTTAACCGCTGGCAACCACGAATCTGTCCTCCATTCCTAGAATTTTGTTATTTCAGGAATGTCACATTAAAGGAATCATATGGTATGTACAACCTTTTGATACTGGCCTTTTTTCACTCAGCATATTTCTCTGGAGCTTCATTCAGGTTGTTTCACGTATCAATAGTTTGCTCCTTTCTAGTGATGGGTAGTAGTATTACATGGTATGGCTGTACCAGGATTCGTTTAACCATATTCCTCCTGAAGAACATCTGGTTGTTTTCAGTTTGAGACTATGAAGAAGAAAGCTATAAACATTCGTGTACAGATTTTTATGGGAACATATTTTTAGTTTTCTGGGGTAAACGCCCAGCAGTTAATGCTGTGTCAAGTGGTGGGGACATGTTTAGTTGTTTCCCCTTATTAAAAGAAAAAAGTGGTGAAATACACATAACATTAAATTTACCATCTTAACTATTTTAAAGTGTACAATTCAGTGGTGTTCAATACATTTATAAAGTTGTGCAACTGTCACCACTATCTTTGGAACTCATCTCAGTATGTAAAACTGAAATGATATCCATTAAACATTTATCCAATTTATTAAATTGTATCCAGTAACTCCCCATGACCCCTGGTAACCACCCTTCTACTTTCTGCCTCTGTGATTTTGACTACTCTAAAACACTAAATGCGGTACTTTTCTTTTCATGACTGGCTTATTTCACCTAGGTTAATGTCCTCAGGTTTCATCCATGCTATAGCATATGTCAGAATTTCCTCCCTTTTTAAGCCCAAATAGTATTTCGTTATATGTGTATACCACATTTTGCTTATCCATTCATTCATCAGTGAACACTTGTGTTATTTCCATGTTTTAGCTATTATGGATAATGCTGCCATCAACATGGGTACACAAATACATGTTGGAGTTCCGCTTTCAAATCTTTGGGGATATGTACCCAAAAATGGAACTGCTGAATATATGGTAATTCTTTTTAATTTTTTGAGAAATTGCCATTTGTTTTCCAGAGAGGCTGTGCTATTTTACATTTCTACCGGTAGTACACTAGGGTGCTGATTATTCCACATCCTTGCCAACACCTGGTATTCTGTTTTATTTTAGTTTTTGATAGTAACCATCCTAATGGGTGTGAAGTGGTATCTTACTTTAGTTTTAATTTGCATTTCCCTAATGAGAAGTGGTGTTGAGCATCTTACATGCTTATTGGCCATTTGTGTAACTTCTTTGAAGAAATGTCTGTTCAAATCCCTCACCCATTTTTAAATTTTGTTGTTGTTGTTGCTGAGTGTTAGGAGTTCTCTATATACTGGGTATTAATCCCTTGTCAGATATAGAATTTGCACATATTTTCTCCTTTCTGTGAGTTGCCTTTTCACTCTGACTTTTTGATGCTTAAAAATTTTTAAATTTTCATGAGGTTCAGTTTATCTATTTTGTCTTCTGTTGCCTGTGCCTTTGGGGCCATAGCCAATAAATCATTGCCAAATCTAATGTGAAGCTTTTTCTTTTGTCTTCTTTTAAGAACTTATAGTTTTAGGTCTTACATTTAGGTATTTAATCCATTTTGAGTTAAGTTTTCTATATGGTGTTTAGTAAGGGTTCAACTTCATTATTTTGCATGAGGATATCCAGTTTTCCTACTACCATATGCTGAAAAGACTGCCCTTTCCCTATTGAACAGTGTTGGTACCTGTGATACTGTGATTTATAACAAAAATATACACAGTATTGGGTTTTCATCCTTATTTCCTGACATACAACTCCTACAATCTTTGGAATCTTGAAAGTGATGTGTCCTTTTGTGTACCTGTGTGTTAACTGATGACTGGGAGTCCCTAGGTAGTTTTAGGATGGGGGCTGGTCACCAGAAAGACCAAAGCATGATTGAAGGATTGGAATGTTTGCCTCATCCCCCAACCTCCAGGGAGGGGAAAGGAGCTGAAGGTTAGATTGATCACCAATGGCCAATAATCAAGTCTATTAAATGAAACCTCTATAAAATTCCAAAAGGACTGAATAGGGGGAACTTCCTAATAACTGAACATGAGAAGGTTCCTGGAGGGTGGTGCCCCAGAAAGGGCGTGGAAGCTCTGCACCCCTCCCCTACCTTTCCCTATGTAGCTCTTCATCTGGTGTTCATCATATCCTTTGCAATATCCTTTATAATAAACTAGTAAACATGTTTTCCTGAGTTCTACGAGCCATCCTGGCAAATTAATCAAACATGGGGTGTGGGTCATGGAAACCCCAATTTATAGTCTATTGTTCAGAAGTATAGATGACAATCTATTACTTGTGTCTGAAGTGAGGGCACTCTTGTGGAACTAAGCCCTCAACTTGCAGTATCTGATACTATCTCCAGCTAGTTAGTGTCAGAATTGAATTGAGTTAGGAACACCAAGCTGGTGTTCCATGAAGAATCTGCCAAAGACTTAGTTGCTTGTGGGGAGAAATCCCCACCCACAGTTTGGTGACTAGAGGTCACAGAAGTGATCTGTGTTGTGAGTAGAGTAAAAAAAACAAGTGTTTTTTCTCTCAGAGCACCCTTGTAAAAAAAATCATTTGACCAAGTATGTGAGGGTTTATATGCCTGCCTTTATGCCAGTACCATACTGTTTTGATTACTATAGCTTTATAGTAAGTTTTGATATTAGGAAGTGTGAATCCTCCAGATTTGTTCTTCATTTTCAAGATTGTTTTGACTATGCAAGGTCCTTTGGAATCCCATATGAATTTTAGAAGTTTTAAAATTTTTTCTGCAAAAACTGTCATTGAGATTTTAATAGAAGTACATTTCAACATGACATTTGGGGGACAAATATCCAAACTATATCAACATCCATTTAGGGATGATGGCCATCACCTACTGTAGTGTTATAAGATTTATATATCATCAGAGACAAGCCATTTGCACGAAGACTCGGAAGCACCTTTCCTAGCTGTGGTTCTCTGGGCAGCTACATCTTGCAGGAGTGACTTCTTCCACCTGGGTCCCCCATTTCGACGTATTTGTTGTCATCTATCATCATCACAGTAGCTAATATTTACTAACCCTTCCTATTTTCCAGGCACTATGTAAATAGCTTTATATGCATTATTTTACTTGTTTCTCATAACAACCTTATAAAGTAGGTACTATAATTTATCTTCATTTTATTCTCAAGGAAACCAAAGCCTAAAACAAATTAAATACTCCCTCAGAGCAACTAGCCAGGATTCAAACCCAGGCAGCCACAGCCCAGCTTCCAAGCTCTTAACGACTGTGCTGCATTGCATTTCTTTATTACTTCATGATTATTGTTTAATTTGCAAAAGGAGGAGATAGAGGTCTAATTATAAGAATGTCATTTATATAGCATCAAAGAAAAATCAGGAGCATTTTCAATAAAAATCTCTAGACTGTGATTTAAAATCCTCAGTCATTGACTTGGGCTCAAGATAGTGTGATTATCCATTAGTTATCTCTCCTCCCACCTTCAAAAATTATTAATATGTAAATATTCTGAGGAAACATGCCATAATGTAACATTATTTTTGCGTGTTCCTATATTTAGTCTTATGGATGTCTTTTGCTTTTACTTGTTGCAGTTTTAGTGTACATATAATTCAACTTTTATTAAGATTGGCATTATAAGTATGTTTCCATACCATGTAATCTTGATGATGATTATTTTAACAGATGAGTTATAATTTATTTGCCCATTCTTCTCTTGATAGACATAATACTTGCACAGATTACTTTCAAAGAACATTTTCATGCATACTACTTGTTTTTCATTTGGGTTATTTTCCCAAAATAAATTTCTCATGGGGGAAATTGTAGGCCAGTGGGTTGTTCATTTCTAGGTTTTCTATACTGTTTAATATTAGAGGCATGGTTGAAAATGGGAGTGCTGACTAACTCAGAGCCAAAGCAGGTCATCCCAACACAGTCTCTATGAAGATATTTTCATAACATATCAATATATTGCCTACAATTGATGTTAATTAGAGGTTTACTTGCCGAATGTCTTAACTTCTGGGTGTTCTCTATGGTTGCTCTAATGGCTGATGTGGTTAGGTCTGGTGCGTGACCCTACATCTATCTGAGGTTTACACTCCTCGAATTGCAATAATGTTCAGTGTACATTTTAATCATTGAAATAATCACAGGTTTTCATTCCTCTGGAAAACAACCATTTGTTGGAATTTAAAAAGCCTCAGAGGACAAGACAGAATTAAATGAAGGGAAAACAGAACATGGAGGTGTGGACAATGGAGAGTGTCATGACATGCTTATGATCTTTGTCCAACTGTGCCCATCCTGCCAAGCTGCTTGACCATCACACTAAGCCATTAGGGCTTCACAGGGGAGCACGAAGCCAGGTGTTCGTGACTTGCTGAACTGATTTCTGGGAGAGTTTGGATGATTTGCAAGTGACTAGCTATATATGCATGTGCCAAGTTAGACAAACCCCTTCAGTTTCAGTTGGATGGTCCTACCTACCCTTTTTTGCTTTTGCTCTTCTTCAGCTCAGCCAGCAGGCTTTGAATCCTAACAGAGTGCCCCAAGTGAGCCACTGTCTTGGTGCTGTGATCGTGGCCTCTGTTGAGGCACCCTGGCTCTCATCACTCATCCCTTTGCCCCAGAACCTTGATAGGCAACTCTTCCTTATTAGGGAAAACATGTATCACTAAATTCTTGATGGAGATTGAAGCCAATATTATTACATATTGATATTTTTAGAGATACCAAACTTAAGATACTAAGCAGTGACATCAGGCCTAATATCAGATTTCTCAGTGAGACATTCTGAGTGTGGGTGTTTGGTTGTTCCCTCATTTCACACTCTGTGAAGGTTAATGTCAAATGTTGCCTCATACATTGCCTAAGCTCACCTGTCCTTTGTGCTAGCGACTGTGGTTTCAATTGTTGCTCACAGCTGTTCAGGTGCAGACCACCTGATCCTAACTTCTCCATTGGCTACTTGTTCTGTCTTTTGTACTGAAAAACTAAGAGTTGAACATTTTATCTTTCTAGTTCCACTTCTCATTGAGCCTGTAGAGGTCTCCTGGACTGACACTCCTATGGGCAATAGTCACAAGGTAAAAATGAGGCGTAGAAGAGACATTGGTGAACATCCCGTCACATAACTGCCTATGTTGACTTACTGTTTCTTGACTTTTTGTTGACAATTGATGCTTTGCTCCATTTCCTTAGCTGCTGCTTTGCTTTCTTATGGTGGTGATTATGGTATTCTAGCCTGGCTACATTGCTTCTAAGTAAACACCTCTTTCATTTCAGCCTGGCCCTGAGTTCTTTCTACCCTGATGCTGCTGTGATATGGCTAGTGTTTATCCTGGGCCGGCATAGCCCTGGTCAGCTAGAGCTGAGGAGTGCTTGCCAATTTACTTCAGGCATCACCCAGTCCACATGGCTTATTTAGGTTAGATAGAAGTTTGGTCCACAGGTGTTTGAGTTTACAACCCTTGAACAGGCTTATCAGCCTCACACCTGCGTACCTGCAGCCTCTCTGCCCGCCTGTGTTTTCCTGAGTTCTTAGGACTGTATCTTATATTTGTGAAAGTTGTGCTGGCCTTGTTTTTGTGCCATCCTGACGTAGGTGCTGCCACCACAGCTGCTGTTATTGGCGCTCTCTTGGGTCCAGTTCTTTACCAATGACCCCACCCACTGCCAATGTGCTCAGTGCTCTAATGGCTCTAACTTTGCTGTAGGTACAGGGACACATTCTTTCTTTCTTCAATGTCACAATCTGTTAGATGGGTCTCCAAGTAAAATTGCTGGGCCTCACATAGTTTAACGAGAGCTCTGCAATTTCACACTGTCAGGGGCACCCGGACCCTTCCATGGGGCTGAGTTTGGTCAGGATCAAACAACAGTACCATGCCACTTCTGCATCTTGAAACCAGCACTCCCTTCTGTGTGTTAACCCTGTGGAGGAGTCTAGCTTTTTTTTTTTTTTAAAGTGTCTAGCCGTGCCACCCAGGCTGGAGTGCAGTGGCACAATCTCGGCTCACAGCAACCTCGGCCTGCTGGGTTCAAGTGATGGAATCTGGCTTCTTGAGGATGATTTTTTTTCAGAGGCCCTGAAACGGGACACTTGTCAATTTGAATCTGTTGGATTTTCCTGCTCTACTTCTGAGTTCCCACAAGTTTATGTATTTCCGAGCCCCACTGTGGTTTCCAGCTTTCTCCCCAGGAAGCCTCTCAGCCTCCCTGTAAACTGGAGAATGCAATAGATGTGGTGAAGGAGGGGGTGTGTGTAGCCTTATCTCTGTAGTAGTTCTAAAACATATTTACATTTTCATCTCAACCCTAGACACAATGCCTTTATGAGGTACAGCACCTGGCTCCCCCAAACATACTGTAATGATGTATCTGATTTGCACTGGCACCCCTGAAGTGCCTGGCACAGGACTTTGCATAATTGGTGTTCAATTTATGTTTTAATTGAATGATTGAATATTTGATGAGTTAAAGATGTTTAAAGACAAAGAAAAAAGTTGTTTACAGCAAAGTTGAGGTTGGATTTCACACGTTTTCAGTCAGCACCTTTACTTCAGAACTATTAATTTTCCAATTTGAAATGCATGAGGGGCTTTAAGGCATCTGGATAACAATGCTTTCTGGACTGCAAAGATGGCGACTGATACCCAAAGATGTCCAAACAAGTGCATATCACCTGATATTAAATAAAAATTAGGCTTAAAAACAGGTTGTCGGCATAATCCTATTTAAACAATGAATTTGCATAGATAAAGGACTGGAGGACATATGGCATGACCATTAATAACATTCCTGTGAGCAATAATTACAGTTTTAAGCCATGACAATGAACATATTTTTGTAATGCAATGTTAAATATAATGTCTGACAGTTTTATGTTATTATACTTATGTGCGATTTTAATTAAAGAAAGCAAAGAGAATGCACAATATTGAGCCCTCTGAGTTAATCCTGGTAACAGATTGACTTGAAAATAAATGCATGCCTAAATGGATCATATTTTAAAGAAATTCTAATACAAAAGTATATGAGCCATTTCAGTCATTCTACCAGGATGAGAATATCAGGAGGTAATAACACTTGTCAAAGGAACAGAGTGTTGGTATCCTTTTTTTTTTTTTTTTTTTTTTT